>NC_139628.1:36087686-36100186 GCF_964638095.1 Poromitra crassiceps
GTAATTTCACTATACAAAGCAGTTTTACTTGATTCAACAATTAATGTGCGCGCGCACGCACACGCACACACACACACACACACACACACACACACACACACACACACACACACACACACACACACACACACACACACACACACACACACACACACACACACTTATTTTAAAGATGATCTTGCTGAACACAAACTTTGCTGTTTCGTAAACTTTTGTTAACCACAGACCTTATTTCATGCATTTAACCGAAATTCCCATACAAAAATCCCATTGACTCTCACACGTAAGAGCCGGAAGTGCTAACGTCCAGGTCTTCTGGACTGTACTCTATTGAACATGGATGGATTAGAAGTGCTAACGTCCAGGTCTTCTGGACTGTACTCTATTGAACATGGATGGATTAGAAACACCAATAGTGGAGGATCGGAGGATTGGGTTCAATACATTCTGAGAGAAAGCTGCATCAGAACCTTGCAGAACTGGGTTTTGGAATTCAGTTGTCACCAGTCTTCTTCATTATTCAAGATGCAAGCAGTGGAGTGGTGCTTATCGATATTGAGCATTAATTGAAAGGCCACCTTTAGTCCATATGCTTTACAGGCTGTTCTCAGAATAGAAGGCTATTGAGTTTGTTCTGTTCACACCCAGCTCCCCAAGAAGAGGGGGGTGGGGGGGGGTGTTCACATCCAGCTCCCCACAGAGGGGGGAAGGGGGGGGGCTCCAAACCAATTGGGAAGAAAGAGTTCGTGTTCAGTTGAGAATGACAAATATTACACCTTTCCCTAGCCTCAGTAATGGATTTTTCCTTGTAGGTCTGACAACTCCACCAGTGACCTGCTTGACATTGAGCAACTACCCCTGTGGGTCAATTTCTCCATCCTTCACTATATGAGCTGTTGATATATCAAATAAATGATAAAAGTGAAGTTGGTTTTGACTGTGAGTTGATTCACAATGGACAAGGATGCAGAAACAAAATGTAATTTATTAAAGGCATAGGTATTCTTTTTTAAAGTCTATAGCCTTATTTGTTATACCAACGATGATATTGATTGGTAGAGTTCTTTCTCTGCACAATCCACCCTGTTCCTCATAGTAGCTCTGGAAAGTTGGGCAAAAACAAATGCGATGTCAATGGGGTGACGCTCCTGTCTAAGTTGACTGAAGCTGCACTGAAATTTACTTTGTGTGCACTGTGGATGAATTTTTGAATGAACTCTGAGTGAGACGCCCCCAAAGTTTATTAATATTGAATGTGTTGCGTGTCCGAATTGCACCAAATCCAACACTCCTCAGGTCCCCAGCGACACACCTAGTGCGAAGTCGATCAGACGAACGGTTCTCGAGACATGTCGAGGACACACAGACAGACAGAGGTTCCCGGAACTCGTAGAGAGATGAGCAACCCCTTAGATCACAACCAATCAATTAGTGATTTGAGCCAATGGCGTAAATTCAACACATTGAAAATAAATGTATTTTTGCTTAAGGAGAGGGCAGTCTACAGAAACTGCTGCCCTCCAAACTCCATTCACTGCTCTGATAAATCCCAAATGGGAGTGCATTTATCCTGCTGGCCTCGTCTCAGCCTAACAAAAGGGGGGAGGACAAACCAGCTGATGACCTGACATGTAAAGGCTGCAGATTGTAAATAAGCGAATCAGACAAATGAGAAGAGGACGGAGGGCGGGCAATGCATTATGGGTCAGAGTCATCACCATCACGGGCTTTGGTA
Source organism: Poromitra crassiceps (assembly GCF_964638095.1). Lineage (NCBI taxonomy): Eukaryota > Metazoa > Chordata > Actinopteri > Beryciformes > Melamphaidae > Poromitra > Poromitra crassiceps. Next base: position 36,089,422 of record NC_139628.1, read on the forward strand.
AAGGTGAGCTGCAAAGGCAAGAAGAGGGGAAAAGGCTCATCATGGCTCATATCCACACCATCCATTTCAGCAATGATCGTTAGCCAAGCCTCTGTAAGGAGGTGCAATGATAGCTACATTTTCCATAACACCCTGAAACCTCATTTAAATAGTTGAAACACGGTTAAAAATCATGTTATCTTAATCGTAATCCAGAGCCCCCAGCGTTCACGGTGAGTAATATTGGCTTAATAATCACTTGTGTCAAACAATTACCCGTGTACATGAGCATTTGGCAATTCTGCTTCTGGGGAGCGGCCCATTATTGAATTAGCTGTATTTGAGCATACATAATTCTGCGTTTCTGCAGCAGTGAACATGACAGTCTGCGTTTCTGCAGCAGTGAACCTGACAGTCTGCGTTTCTGCAGCAGTGAACATGACAGTCTGGATTTCTGCAGCAATGAACATGACAGTCTGCATTTCTGCAGCAGTGAACATGACAGTCTACGTTTCTGCAGCAGTGAACATGACAGTCTGCGTTTCTGCAGCAGTGAACATGACAGTCTGCATTTCTGCAGCAGTGAACATGACAGTCTGCGTTTCTGCAGCAGTGAACATGACAGTCTGCGTTTCTGCAGCAGTGAACATGACAGTCTGCGTTTCTGCAGCAGTGAACATGACAGTCTGCGTTTCTGCAGCAGTGAACCTGACAGTCTGCGTTTCTGCAGCAGTGAACCTGACAGTCTGCGTTTCAGCAGCAGTGAACATGACAGTCTGCGTTTCTGTAGCAGTGAACATGACAGTCTGCGTTTCAGCAGCAGTGAACATGACAGTCTGCGTTTCTGTAGCAGTGAACATGACAGTCTGCGTTTGTGCAGCAGTGAACATGACAGTCTGCGTTTCTGCAGCAGGAACATGACAGTCTGTGTTTCCATAGCAGTGAACATGACAGTCTGCGTTTCAGCAGCAGTGAACATGACAGTCTGCGTTTCTGTAGCAGTGAACATGACAGTCTGCGTTTGTGCAGCAGTGAACATGACAGTCTGCGTTTCTGCAGCAGTGAACATGACAGTCTGTGTTTCTGTAGCAGTGAACATGACAGTCTGCGTTTCTGCAGCAGTGAACCTGACAGTCTGCGTTTCTGCAGCAGTGAACATGACAGTCTGCGTTTCTGTAGCAGAGAACATGACAGTCTGCGTTTCAGCAGCAGTGAACATGACAGTCTGCGTTTCTGCAGCAGTGAACATGACAGTCTGCGTTTCTGCAGCAGTGAACAGGACAGTCTGCGTTTCCGCAGCAGTGAACATGACAGTCTGCGTTTCTGCAGCAGTGAACATGACAGTCTGCGTTTCTGCAGCAGTGAACATGACAGTCTGCGTTTCCGCAGCAGTGAACATGACAGTCTGCGTTTCTGCAGCAGTGAACATGACAGTCTGCGTTTCTGGAGCAGTGAACATGACAGTCTGCGTTTCTGCAGCAGTGAACATGACAGTCTGCGTTTCTGCAGCAGTGAACATGACAGTCTGCGTTTCTGTAGCAGTGAACATGACAGTCTGCGTTTCTGCAGCAGTGAACCTGACAGTCTGCGTTTCTGCAGCAGTGAACATGACAGTCTGCGTTTCTGCAGCAGTGAACAGAACAGTCTGCGTTTCTGCAGCAGTGAACCTGACAGTCTGCGTTTCTGCAGCAGTGAACAGGACAGTCTGCGTTTCTGCAGCAGTGAACCTGACAGTCTGCGTTTCTGCAGCAGTGAACCTGACAGTCTGCGTTTCTGGAGCAGTGAACCTGACAGTCTGCGTTTCCGCAGCAGTGAACATGACAGTCTGCGTTTCTGCAGCAGTCAACCTGACAGTCTGTGTTTCTGGAGCAGTCAACCTGACAGTCTGCATTTCTGCAGCAGTGAACCTGACAGTCTGCATTTCTGCAGCAGTCAACCTGACAGTCTGCGTTTCTGCAGCAGTGAACCTGACAGTCTGCATTTCTGCAGCAGTGAACATGACAGTCTGCGTTTCCATAGCAGTGAACATGACAGTCTGTGTTTCTGCAGCAGTCAACCTGACAGTCTGCGTTTCTGGAGCAGTGAACCTGACAGTCTGCGTTTCTGCAGCAGTGAACCTGACAGTCTGCATTTTTGCAGCAGTGAACATGACAGTCTGCGTTTCCGCAGCAGTGAACATGACAGTCTGCGTTTCTGGAGCAGTGAACATGACAGTCTGCGTTTCCGCAGCAGTGAACATGACAGTCGAACAGAGTCATACCAAAAATCTTCCCATCCCCTGGCACATCTGCGCCTGAGGACGCCCAGACAGTAACGAGGACAAAGCAAGCTTTACAAGCTCACTAATATGTCACTCGTTAACAAAAATGAAAATGCCCGACTTTAAGTACAGCATCAGCACAAACGCCTGCTGCTCTGATTACTGTGAATACTGTGAGCGTTCACAAAGCACAACATTTTGAAATAACACTTTCCAATTATCAGAATCTGGCAGTGGCAAGATTGAGTTGCCCATCACCTTGTTAATTACAGGAGAAATGCAGTACAGCACAAGTGTTTCAGTGTCTACAGTATGTTATTGAAAACAGGTACAGTATAGGCCTATATGTACTTCAAGGAAATTGAACTGGACAAATAGGAAATAATAACACCTTTGGAGGTAGGGCAATTTTGTAGGTTCATTTACCACATTACAAACAGAATCAATATACAGAGGCGTGTCTTACTCCATCTCTCATTGTCACAGTCCATGGAGGAGAGATGGTCATATCTCATACAGTGTGACTATCAGTATGTTCGCTTGCACGAGTCAAACTGTCAAGTACCTATAGCACAATTGAGCAACGCGCCATTTCAGCAGGTCCTGCATCACACATTTAATTAAGAGGACGTCCAGGTCAAAGCATGTTCGCTTGGACGTGTTAAGGTATTGATTTGGCATCAGGAAGGAAACATTGTAATGCTTCACCATATACCGCTCACACACCGCCATGCTGAAAAGGTGCAATATATTTACAGTAACATGCTGCGCTTGCCATTTCCATTAGTGTCTCGTATATTCTCTGTCAGCTAAATGTTTGGCTCAGAGTAGAACAGCAATAAACTGTCCCTTCAGATCCTCATAAATCTTCTTGTTTTAACCTGCAAAAAGCAGCTGTGTGTGGTATAATCAAAGATGTAACTAAATTACTCTTAATGATTCATCTCGCCTACTTTAGTTAATTTTTAAGCCCAGATAAAAATGGACGACTTGCCTAAACTGATTTTGGTTCCTCGTCATGGCATTCGCCAGGTTTACCCCATTAACTAACATTAACGTGTTTGATGTCCTCAATTTCGCTGTCATTAGTCCATCTCCCACATAAACACCTGATCAGTACAGCCTCCCCCTGTGTAAAATATGACGGCCTCTGGCCATTGGGAAGTACAGTACACCATGTTGGAAGAGTCATTTGTCTGAATCATCATCCTTGTGTAACAGACGGACTGGAAGCCTCGGTGTGGAGCCTGGAGCAGGAAAAACCCAACAGCCAACTATTATCATGCACTGCATTAAGATGGATAGTCAAATGACAGCCGGAACAAAAAGCAACATCTATCTTTTTATGAATAACCTTGCCTGTATCAAATTGGTGTGGGCTCAGGGGACAGTGTGTCCTGTGTGTGTGTGTGTGTGTGTGTGTGTGTGTGTGTGTGTGTGTGTGTGTGTGTGTGTGTGTGTGTGTGTGTGTGTGAGTGTGTGTGTGTGTGTGTGTGTGTGTGTGTGTGTGTGTGTGTGCGCGTGTGCATAAAGAAAGGGAATGAGAACAGTGTGAATGTGCTTGTATGTTACATGTGTGCATTGTTTGCACTGAATTTTGCTACGAGCCTGCCTGCAGCCAGATCATGCCCAGCATGTCATAAATGCTTCGTCACACATGAGTGCTGTTTCCTTGAAAAGGAAATGCGGTAAAATTGTGAATACACCCTAACGTGTGTCCATCCTTGACCTTCAGTATTCACTTGACCTTCAGCATTCACTACTTTGACCAACAATCCAACAAACCTTCAGGCTTCCAGTAAGAAGAATGACTCCAACAGTGGTGGCATCGCAGACAGGAAGAGAAAGTTGCTGTCACCTCCAGCAGCTTCTGCTACAACAACAACAACAACAACAACAACCACAACCTCATTCATTCTCGCTCTCATTTCCTTGATTTTCATCCCCAACTTCCTTGTGTCTATATAGACTCAGTTCTCAGTGTCTATCCACGTTGCTCAACTAGAGACTTAGAACTTTCCTCCAGCTTTCATTGACCTGGGTGGAAACAATTAGACAGTAAACAAACAAACAAAACAAACAAAAAACATCGCAGAACCAATCCAGAAAGGGGCGGCGACAGGAGCCGTGTGCTTGTAAACGGATAAAACCGAATCAAATAATGTAACATTGCTCGAGACATCCAAGTGATTGGCTGTATCTTGATTGGCTAATTTGCGGTAACTTGAAAAAGGATCGTAAGATTTGTTAACGGCCGTTCTCGCCGCCGTTCAAGAAATTATTTTTGACAAGGAGTTCCCAGGCGATTGGTAGGCGGAGTACCGTGTGTATCACCAGAGATGTTCAAGGTCTCTGGGTTCACTATGCGGTGGTTGAATATATCTTCACTCCCATTCAACTGCCTTCCACTGCAGCTCACTCTCATTCATAACACTGAGTGTGATTAAAGGCGAAGATTATGACGACATTGATTGGCTCTTGCACAACACCGAGTGTTTTGGCTTCCTGTTTGGTCGTCTGTTTGAGGGAGACCTGGAGGTATTGAGTGGAGCCAATCCCCTCTGTCGCCCCAGAGGATCATGGGGTAAGCTCTTAATTACTCCCAGGGACAGTTCTGTGGCATTATGAGCAGTGCAAATGCACACAGCACGCACACACACACGTACACACACGCGCGCGCGCACACACACATACAAGTGCTACCTCTCTCTCTCTCTCTCTCTCACGCACACAAACAAAAACAAGAAAACTAGATCTCACTCAGCTAAAAGGAGCTTTCCATTGCATTTTGGCGATTTGCTAAGCATTCGTGGAACAGACACATCTGCACAGTTCTCAAGCAAGTGTAACACCCTTTACCACCTGAATACCCAGACTTGCGTTGTCACCATTGCCATTGTTGCCATTTTATGGTGTAGGCCTACCTGCCCAAATTAATTACCATAGCAAACATTGGAAGGATTTTTCTTTTCAATATTTTTTTTTTCAATATTTTTTTTAGAACAATACAAAAAAAGAAAAAATAACAAGCTCAGACACAGGAAAGGAAAAGAAAGAGAAGGCATACATATATTATCGACATTCCAACATTCCAACGTGGTGCTACCAGCCGTGTTAGGTGCTCATGTGCTTGTAAGAGATGTTGTGCATGGGATCCCACACAAGGGGTCCATGAGAGATCAGCTGGGTGTGTCACTTGTCGCTTTTATCCTCGTCAAAGTAGGCCAGAAATGGGTCCCAGATAGTTGAGAATATTTTAAGTGAGTTGGTCCTCTGGAACCTGAGTCTCTCCATCCGTATAACTGAGACCATGTATGTCCGTCAGCCACAGTCGGAAAGAAGGTGGAGAGGGGGACTTCCATTCCTTCAGAATGAGTTTCTTGGCGACAGTCGTCCCCTGTGTCAGAGACTGTTGCAACAGCCATAGTGAGGCTCAGAGAGGATTCCGAGCAGCCGAAGATGGCGAGTTCTGCCTCCGGCTGAAGGGTTGGAAGGACCGTTCTATCCATTCAAGTTCTTTGAGTAGACCTGCATTCGTCTTTGATCAATAGTACAACAAATAGTGACATTATTGTGGCAAATGTGAACAGATCCACTGCACATCAAAGTCTCAAACCTTGGCACATTCCTTTGAGAATAAACGATCATAGAAACAGCTACAGGACCAAAGGAGGTTGTTCATCAAGGCGGACATGATTGTGGCGGCACGCTCAAGGTCGCAACATTTGAATGGAGATCCTCCAGGGAGTTCAAACTGGTCGTCCCTAGCTTGCTTCTTTGGTTCATTTCCCACCAACACCAGTAGGCCATGTCAATAGCCTTCACTCATGAGTGCCCTCAGCAACTGCCGCCACCACCACCACACTGCAGGGGAAGGCAAGAGGAAAATCAATAGCATGTTTGTAAATCTCCAGAGAAAACATGGAGTGGTACTATTATGTTTACTGCACCACAATGAAAATAAAAGTATTGCCATGTGTTGAGTCACTTTTTCACTCTGTTTATTTCTTGTTTTGGCGATGTGTCATTTCCTTAATAACTCTTTGTGAAAATGCATTTGGATTATTTCTGTTTTAAGGGGCGGAGTCTTGTGGCTAAATGTTTACAAGTGGTGTACACAGTGTAAGTGTGAGGCCTCCCTGCCCTGTTTCATCCTAAGGCTGCGTTCACACCGAGCATTTTCCCCCAAATGCCAGCACCTGTTTCCTCATTAAAAGGAAAGGGAAGCAGCCGCAAGGCGCACAAAAGGTGGCTTTACCCCCCCTGTCAGAAATCTTTAACTTTTCAGAAAAGCGACAGGACGTCTATTTTCAAAACCTTTTAATGCCTTGATTTTTATTTTTCAAATTCACAAACTTTCAAGGACCTGTGGGAACCCTGGATGTAATTTTCTGAACTTACCAGACTGTTATATCAAAAATATCATTTTGTGAAAGCACCAATAGACCTTATTCGATTGACGTGACTCACGTATGGGCACGCCCACCGCCGCCATATTGTTGACATTCCGCAGCGCGCTGTTTAAAAGTGACTGACAGCTGTCATAGTTTAGGACGCTAGCCAGCGTTACTTACTAGCCTATTTAATGCCGTTTTTACTGCGTCAGGAGCTATTTCACAACAGCGATAGTGTGCTGTGTAATAATACACGGCTGTAGTAATGGCAGCAATAAAAGCCCAGGTGTTAGCTACTAGCTACTGTCCACACATGTGAAGGGAAAGAGACTAGAGGCTAACGTTAGTAGCAAACATTGGGCTCATGCAAGCAAGCGTCAGATCAAACAAACATTTAACGTTAAGGTTATTTACCTTTGCTGTCATGACAATGTTTGAGGATGATGATGATAATGTTGTTGGTGGCACAAAAGTAAAAATGTCAGACCAATTGCCACAGATGAAATAGTTATAACGCTAGGACTCAAGCGATTTGAAAGCCTTCAGTGAGATGTGTAGCCTATGCCAATGCTGTCTGTATTCACAATGTCCGGTATGTTATACCTGGCAATATAATGAGTTATATTTACTCTAAGTCAGTTTTTTATAGGGGTCCACACCTTCGACCAAACTTATTTTTCTCTTTGACGAAGCCATAACTGTTGCTATACGCTCGGCCAGACTACGTTACGGCTGCAGTTTGTCATCAATATTGCGCCGTCCGGGGTTATCGAATAAGGTCTATAGTCAGGGAAGGAAACTCTGTCTTTGCATTTTATTGTGATCATCATCTTCTTTCAATAAAAGTGCTTGTGACATCTCACATGTGGCTTTGACAACTGAACATTTAGCCCACTTTGCAGAAAATTGTGTATTGCTATTCAGCCTAAAAATAGAGAGATATGGATTTTGGGTCCATACCGCCGAGTGTTCAGTAACTTCCAAAGTGTGTTGAACTATTTCTAACTACTAACTATTATTTCACTAACAAAGACCACACCAAGTACGAAGAAAGGTTGTTTATTGTAAGTGAATGTGAAATTGTGAACGGGTTCATAGCGCAGGCCGTGTGGCGTCTGGGAACCCGAGGGTAGAGACTCTGACTGCTGACTGCAGCGACCTTGCTGTATTTCCGTCTTCAATTTCAAACTGGCCCTCCTCTCCTCGCTGCCGTCCACTGCTCTTCGCCTTGCAAAGCATGCTGGGATACCTGGCAACGTATCCAATACAAAATGAATGGGGGTAGGTGTGCACACAGGGTGTGCCCCGCGTGGACGCCAAGCTGCAGGGGCAAGGCCTCTGCACTCGTGCATACCTGAAGATTTTTCTAGCAGCGCGCAGCTCTGCGGGGCGCGCTGCGCTTTGCAGGAGAGACAAGGAGAGAAATTAAATGAAGAAGTAAGTACACACTGAGCCGTGTTTTGACCCATGTGGTAAAACTTTGATTTATACTGTTCGTTTCTAGTCATTTCAAGTAAATGGGCTGTGTTGAGAGAGAGATCAGCACAAAGTAGACTATCAGAGCTGAGAATTGAAATGCCTATTTACATTCTGTAAAAACAAGTTTGGTGATTCTATTCATGTGCTGATACGGTCGGTCGTTTGAGAGGGAAACCGCAGTCCTGCACATAATGGCGTTTCAGTGTGTCTTTTCATGGGAGTAAAAGGAATAAAGTAAGGGAGTAGGGAGTAAAGGATTCTGGTCCCAACTTTCTTCAACTATTTTAACATGAGTTTGATTAGCAGGTCGGTGGTCTGCGGCTGCGCCCAGCTGTGCTAACAATGCAGTAACAATGCCGTCCCCGGCCCGAGACAATCAAACGCTACCCAGGGCCCAATTGCACAAAGCACCTTAGGTTAAGATTTCCCTTAGGGTCAGAGTTAAGGTGTCCATAAAATAGAATCGGCTGCACAAAACACCCTTAAATCTTCTCCATAAGGTTAAACATTTTAAGGAAAACACAAGCACAAGATTTAAGGGTGTTTTGTGCAGCCGATTCCATTTTATGGACACTTTAACTCTGACCCTAAGGGAAATCTTAACCTAAGGGGCTTTGTGCAACTGGGCCCAGGCCCTACCTGGCCCTGCCCGACCATTGGGTCTCGGGTCAGGTCGGGTTCAGGTCGGGTAGCAGACCTCTAGTGTGTGTCTGTGTCTGCCATCCAGCCTGTGACAGAGCATCAGACCTTCAGGAGGCGAGAGTGTGAGGGAGTGTGTGTCTGGCTCTGCCCAGCCTGACAATGACACAATGTATTTTTGCTTCAGCAAGCATAATGAGCCCTACCCGACCCGAGCACTAATTGTTTATTTAAAAACCAGGCACTACCCGACCCTGACCATCGGGTCTTGGGTCCCGTCGGGTTCGGGCCATGTAGCAGACCTCTACTGCCAAAGGGGCCAAATGCGGCCTCGCCGGGGTTCTCTGTCGCTGAAGTGGATAATGTAATCAGCGAGCAACTCTCTGCCCTCATCAGCGAGGTCAGATTTCCTGCATCTAATGACATCATAATGGATCATCAAGGAGCACTGATGTCATACCTCCTAGGGACAACACTAGGGAGCCGTGATGTCATCGGGGATGTCACGTATCGATGACATCATCTGTATTATAATTATTATCATCAGTAGTGTCACGATGCCGAGTGACATACGATCAGTTCTGCCCCCTGCTGAGGAGGAGACGCGGGGAGGAGAACGGACTAGTACAGAAAATGAGAAAAACTCTTTCCATCTGTCTGGCTCCCTTTTTCCCACAATCAATCTGAAACTACTATTGAGGAGGTAGGGACTGAGGAAGCAGATTTTTCAATTCCCCCTAATTTAAGCTGTTTATTAGCATTTTTGGAAAGTCTGTGTGGAGTTGTGGCCCAGGCATGGGCATGTCCCAGGTATGGACTAGTATTTGAAAACAAGTTCTATCTGAAGTGACACATGATAGGGGGGGGCGGCAGCCCGTTATCAAATCGGCTGTGTTCAGGGGGCAAGAGGGGGGGTTGATAAAGGCCTTATTCGCGCGGGCTTTCGGGTCTCGTTGAAGAGGTGGATGGCAGTTGGAAAGAAGCTGTCCTTGTGGCGAGATGTTCTGGTTCTGCCAGACCTTAGTCAAGGGGGAGTGCCTCAAATACTTCATGGTGGGCAGGGCCGATTTTACCAACGGGCTTACCGGGGCTGAAGCCCGGGGCCCGGGACATCAAGGGGCCCCAAAAAAAAATATATATATATATATTTTTTTTTTTTTTTTTTAGGGGGACCCTTGATGGGGTTTTTTTGGGCCCCCTGTCCAGGGTCTTCGCAAAAAATGTTTTTTTTACTGACGCCATTCAATTTTTTTTGCAGAGTAATAACATCCACTGTGAGAGGGTGTCCACCCGCTATGCCGACCACTCGCAATGCCGACCTTAGGTTTAGGCGTGGGGGGTGGGAGAGGTTAGGTTTTGGGTTAGGGTCTGGGGGAGGTTAGGTTTAGGCGTGGGGGTGGGAGAGGTTAGGTTTTGGGTTAGGGTCTGGGGGAGGTTAGGTTTAGGCATGGGGGCTGGGAGAGGGGAGGTCGGAACAGCGAGAGGTCGGAACAACGACATGGAACCCTGTGAGGGCTCCCGAATTTATCGTGCTTAGGGCCCCCAGATGTACAGGGATGCCCCTATGTGTGTGTGTGTGTGTGTGTGTGTGTGTGTGTGTGTCTACAATGGGACAAGAAAGGCTCACCCACTTGACATTGATGTCATTGGAAAGTGACATTGTTAGAACATTGGACTTCACAACTCTAGTCAAACGCTTTGCCACGGCAAAAGTCAGGAAGAAGACATTTCAGGTACGAACAGACTTGAATACTGCTTGATTGATTTGTGCAATAATTGTGAGAATGTGTGTGTGCACTGTAATAATAACAGCAATAATAAATACTAAATAATAATAAAAGTGCTTCTTGTGACATCTCAGTGGCAATGTTTTCTTTCCAATCAGGCTGTTTATGAAAGAACATGATGGCTAAACCTACAGTTTGTGTTTGTAAGTTAGTATGCTGACAGGAGAGCAGGTGGTGACATGAAAGTTAGTGAGAAAAGGAGAAGATACTGAATAATGACATCACAA
>NC_139628.1:36102686-36122686 GCF_964638095.1 Poromitra crassiceps
CCGTTTTTTGGCCTTTTTTGGCCCCTGCGGCTTATATAACGGTGCGGCTTATCTATGGATTTTTTCAAAAAAAAAAAAAAAAAAAAAAAAAATCTCTCTTTTTTAGCACTCTTTCTAACTATAAATCCACTTCTGTTTTAATTTCCTCTCTTGCCCTCTTTTCACCACACCGCGGACACTGTGTGCACTGTAAAAAACAACACAGGTGGTGTTGTGTTATGTTGTTTTGTTGAAATGTTAATAAATGGGAGCTTCCTCAAACAGCCATCTCTTTCCCGACAATCCCCTCTGTGCATGAACCCTTACATATGGTAATTAAACATTAAAACACAATAAAAAAAAAAAAAAAAAAATACCATTAAAACACCCGCAGCTTATAGTCCGGTGCGGCTTATATATGTAAAAAACAGTCAACTTTGCAGGTGCGGCTTATACACCGGTGCGCCTTATAGTCCGGAATTTACGGTAGTCCTGAATCAACAACTGTCAAACAACCTGAAAGAATCTAGTAAAGTTTAAAGTATTGGTCTTCACCTCTACTTTGTTGATGTTGCCACTCCCTTGGCATGAGTAGAAACATCAAAACATGTCGTTAGTGTATGTCATGTCAATCGTACAGATATTGCGTACTGCATCCAAATGACTGGAAACAAGCCAACTATGTGGCTAGACAGCAACTTTTTACCATTCTCCAAAACATCTAAAAATGCAACACCCCTTTCATTCCAAGCCATATCTCATACTTGAAACAGAATCTTTAGCCAAGTTCAGCACTGCCTGTTCCTGAGTGTTCTCTGAACTCTTGATTTGTAGTTTGATGTACCGCCCCCTAACTCCCAGCCAATCTCAGCCATATTGCTAAATCAATATGTCCGCTGACGGATGTCTACAATGACAGATGGGGGTGGCAGAAATCAACTCAAAACATTTGCCGGCCTGTCCATTTAACAATCTATTTGTACATAGAGGATGAGGTGGGTTCGGGGACACTATCCCTGTTTCAATTACAGGGGAACTATCCCAAGGATGAGGTTGAAATGGAGTTCACATTGAGAGATGCATATAGCTTTCACACTTGTACGTCTGAAAAGTTATGGGATCTGATTTCAATGACTTAATATGCCATCGCTGGGTCACGATTCTGACTGTATCATTACGATTTGCACAGTTGTTAGATTAGACATTGCAAAATTCACTAGATTACTCCAACCCACAATCAACTTTTGAATTCAAAGTGAGACAGTGAGAAAGAGAGAGAGAGAGAGAGGGGGCGGGGGGGGAGGGATGCGAGAGTGAAACATTTTGATTGTTTTTGTATTTTTGCGGAGTCGTTCCTGTTTACTCATACCACTCTGCGAATAAGATTATCATCTTGACAAGAAGTTAAATCTGTGAAGAAAAAATAATATGAGTATACTTCTGGGGCGGCTGTGGCTTAGGAGGTAGAGCGGGTTGTCCACTAATCAGAAGGTTGGTGGTTCGATCCCCAGCTGCTCCAGTCCGTGTGTCGAAGTGTCCTTGGGCAAGACACTCAACCCCAAATTGCTCCCGATGGCCTCGATGGGTGAATGTAGGCACATTGTAAAGCGCTATATAAATGCAGTCCATTTACCATTTACTTCTATAGGCCAGTTTTTTTCCTCATACACTGCAGGAAATATTCTCCGTTGTTCCTGTAGTTGTTACATGTGGCAACAAATAGCATCTATTTTTTTATGTATGAATACAGCTGTGATTGTAGCACAAAAGCTGTATCTTGTCTGAGTCAGATTATGTTACTTCATCTCCATCCATCCAGCCATGACATACAGTAACATGAGAAAAACACAAAGGATCATCGCGGAGGGGCTTCCTCTCGAGGCAAACGTAGCAGCCCCCTTACATGACAAGCCTGCTCAGATCAAGCTCTTTAGGGGGTCTCTCAATGCAGGCTGGCCGGCTCCTTAGCCAGCAAAAGGAATTAGACACAATAAGTGAGCAGACAAATGTGCCACGAGGAGGCTTGGCTGGCAAAGACAGGCAAATTCTCCAGTGGAACATTAGCGATTCTCTACATAAGCACAGCTCTGTGTCTAGAGGGGCCCTGCACTGACGGCCAATGTCCTCCCTGCTAAAGCCATGGAGCCAGAAATGAGGCTAAAGCAGTGCATGGAAATAGAAAGAGTTAGAGAGAGAGAGAAAATCTGATACAGAAATGGGTTGGGTATAATAACTGCAGTCTATATTTTTGGGTTCATACATCAAACATTTGTTTCTAGGCTGATAGGTGTAGTCCTAGTTCTGCAGGCATTTCTGGGGGGGGGGAAAGAATGTAGAGGCTATTTTGCCTCCGCAGAGAAAATGATGCTAAAAAAAAGGACAACAGTCTCATTAAATCCTATGAAATGAGCACAAGTGGAACGCAGATTATGTATTGTGGGCACGAATTATGTAAAAATTGCATTCCTCCTCCAGACATGGTTCACTGGAGGTTAGCTAACGTTTAGTAAAACAACATTGGTTAGGTTTAGGTTTAGCCTACTAAAACAGTGGGCAGTTGACAGTTTTGGTCATGTTTTATTATTATTATGATTATTATTATTTTCTGATTTCCCCCCATTTTCTCCCCAATTGTACTTGGCCAATTTTCCCCTGCTGCCCTGGTCGCTGCTCCACCCTCTGCTGATCTGGGGAGAGCCATAGACTAGCACCATGCTTCCTCCCACACATGCGCAGTTGCCAGCCGCTTCTTTTCACCTGACAGCACGTGGGAGGATCACGCTATTCCCACCAGTTCCCTTCCGCCTTGAACAGGCGCACCGACCGACCAGAGGAGGCGCTAGTGCAGTGACCAGGACACATACCCTTAATCCGGCTTCCCACCCGCAGACACAGCAAATTGTGCGTGTATGGACGCCTGACCAGGCCAGAGGTGACACCGGGGCGCGAACCTGCCGCTACACTACCCGAACGCCCCCGGTCATGGTTAAATAAGAAAAGCTTTTGCTAAAAACAAAATATTTTCTCACAGTATACTGTAGGAACCTTCTGGCCACGAGTTGGGAATCGAACTCGGGGCAGCTGAACGCAAATGTCACCCATCCATCACCTTGACCTCTGACCTCAACAGCTTTAATTTCCACCATGTTATTTCAATGTCAAGCTACTGCTATCGTCATATCAACCAACATTTAATAGCTGAATTTCATCATTCAGCCATTCAAAAAGGCAAGTGAATCTTTGTGGAGGGCCACAGTATGCAGTTCTTATTGCTGGTCTTCCTTTAAATCAATACAAAAATCGGTGAAACCTTTTTACACATATCTACGACTTTATTAGCAGTCTTTTTTACGGCACCCCTTAACATTGAACATTTTTGGCAAGCATTTCACTCACAAATGGACCCTAAAAGGACTCATGGGTGCATGCCAGCATATCAAAATGCTCCGCGCTCATATAATATCAGTGGTAAGTGCATGACAAACCTGCTTGTTGCTGGGCAGTGTCCAAGAGAGCAGTCATGAACTGTTCCCCGTCACACACTTATCTGCGTCTGTCACACTCGGCCTTTTACAGGTGCTCCAGTCATGTCATCACAGTCATGTCATCCAGATGTGTCATCACAGTCATGTCATCCAGATGTGTGAAAACGCTTGTGAGAGAGAACTAAAAAATGCTGAAATGAACGGAAGGGGAATAAGGGAGAGGAGGCGCAATCTGAAGCAAGCAAATAAAATCACAAAATCACCTTGACTGTCTAAAATTCCCACCACATATGATGATAACAAATTGTCAGATCTTGAACTTAGAAATCCATCATAAGAGTGATGATCGTTTCCTAAACCTGGTTGTTGTCAGACTGACATTTAGCTTGTTAGCTTGAGCAAAGGTCTCCCGCTTGAAATGAAAGCTGATTTAAGGAAATGATGTTCATCATTATCATTGCAGTTTGTGACCGGAGCCTAGAAGATCAAATATGAAATGAAATGCCATCACAAATGCAGAGTAACCTGGCAATGTTGATGTCAAAGGATAAATTGCACAACGATTTCAGTTCCATTTAAAAGCAAAATAAATAAATAATAATAATTACATCAAAGCACTTAAGCACCCATTGCTCAGACCAAAGCAGCAAAAATCCTGACGTCATGTCGACACACCAATTAGGAAAGTAACCCCATGTAACCCCCCCCCTCCCCCGGTAATATCACCAGACGTAATTGCAGAGCTAAAATAGACTGATGGTTGGATCAATACAAAAAACCTTAGAGGGAGTGTGTGTCTGTGTGTACGTGTGAAATCAAGGCCGCGCTTCACTGTATAGAAGTCGATCTGCGGAAAGGAAAAAGGGGGGAGAGAGTGGTGGTGGTGCGTGGGGGTTTCCCAAAGGGACGTCGCCATTTCATAGCGCAGTGGCCGGCGGTACCTCCTGGGCTGGAACTAATTGGTGCAAGATTAACTTTCCAGTGGATATAATGACCCCGAGCACTCCCTCGCATCCTTGGATCAGTGACATCGGAGAGGCCGGTTTCCACGCCGGCACACTGGAAGTGATTATTTGGTCCAGGACCATCCGCCAACCAACTCCTTTTGCCCGATATGGGACAGAAATAGCTTCTGAAAACACCGCCCAGATGCAATATCTGTTTATGAG
Source organism: Poromitra crassiceps (assembly GCF_964638095.1). Lineage (NCBI taxonomy): Eukaryota > Metazoa > Chordata > Actinopteri > Beryciformes > Melamphaidae > Poromitra > Poromitra crassiceps. The sequence continues at coordinate 36,107,320 of NC_139628.1, forward strand.
AATGTGGAGTGTCTGAGCGCTGTGTGTTACACCTGCAGCAGCAGCTGCGTGGCGGCGTGCAAATCCACATCAGATCGTCTGGAAAGACGATCATCATCTGGGGCAATTATATTAGGGGGATGTTCAAAACAAATGATGGTTTCTTAGCTTGTGGGAAGGAGCCAAATGGCATCTCCCTGAAGAATGGAAGTGAGGACAAATTGGCGCTCCAGCATACTTTGTGATTGTGCTGACGCTGCATTGTTTCAGGTAACAGTCCTCAAACAGCTGCTTACTTTCGGTTCCCCCCGGTGTTGACAGACACCCTGAGGGCAGCGCCGGTCAATTTCGATGTTGACTAGTGGTCGGCTATCTGACAGGCTGGTTGTTGACATGTTGATCTTCACCACCATTGATCGGCACTCCGTTTGATTACTGGATGAGAGCTTGCTTTGGCATGGGATAAAGAATCAAATGTACAACTTCACGCAACTGCTCACAGTTCACTCTTCACAAACAATTGGTCAGAGATTGGAAGTAACTGTAGCCTACAAATACTTTGTTACTGTACTTAAGTAGGAATTTCAGGTATCTGTACTTTACTGAGTAGGCTATTTATTTTTCGGACAACTTTTTACTTTTACTCCCTATACATTTTACGAGAAATATCTGTGCTTTCTTACATTTTCAAAACAGACTAGTTACTTTACTTTTAATGCACAACAGACAAAAACGATGTTTGTCTGTCTGTCTCTTGTCACACATCCAAAACAAGACACAAAATAGGCCAATGATGATGTCACAAATAAATGACTGATGACATCACAGATGATGTCATCCGTGATGTCACTCGAGCAATTGCGATGTCATCAGTGATGCATACTGATATCATCAGTGAGTGATGTCATCAGTGATGTCACTCGGGCAATTGTGATGTCATCAGTGAGTCCCTTCATAATGCCTTCTGTTTGAGACACAGCATACGAGTCGGTGTGGTACAGTGACAGATCTGAAGGAATGGCTGTTCGAGCAGGGCATGGCGACAGGAGACCTGTACAAACTGAGAAGCCTGCTGCAGGAAGACCGCTTCAGAAGGCGGATCAATGAACAGTGTTCCTGTGGGTGTGGGTGGACCACCCCTCTGGTGCAGGCAGCCTGGGGTGGTCATGCTGCCTGTATGGACTACCTGATCACCCACGGAGCACAGGTAGACCTAGCTGATCAGATCTCCTGTGACGTGTACCACGGTCACCTGGACTGTGTCCGGATCCTCCTGGAAGCTGGGGCCGACCCCAACAGAAGCATACACGGCTTCACCCTGGTCTACTGGGTCTACTGCCTGGGACGGAAGGCTGGAGATACTGCAGGAACTCATGTGCCGTGCTGCTGTTCCTGTTGACATAGACACTGATCACACCCTCGAGAGGTCTCCTCTACATCAGTGCTGAACGCAACCACCTGGACTGCTTCCGCCCTGCTGCTCCAGGCCGCTGGCGTTCTGACCCGAGATGTTGCTTCTCTCCTGCTGGAGGTGGTGTCAGGTGCATCACAATTGCATAACCAATTCAGGTAACCATTCAGGAAGTGTGGGGGGCAGTAGTGTAAACACAGTGCGTCGCTGTCCGTACTGCCCCCCACACTTCCTGAATGGTATTGCATCAATGACTTTCTGATATCAACGACATAAAAGTGGATTTTATGCAACAAGTTGGAAGCAGCGACATCTGTTATTTAGAAGAAGAGGATGTTAAGCATCGGACAGCGACTTCACTTCAAGTTTCTGGCTCAGGTACACTGGCGCCGGAACAAGGGGGACATGGGGACATTTTGTCCCCCTTAAAATTTGGTCCCCCTAAAAAATTTTTTTTTTTTTTTTTTTTTTAATCTGAGGGGGCAACTGCCCCTGACGCTTAGAGCCCACTTTACACTGTTTACACAGCCTGTGATGCTTGTTAAAGCCATGATCGTTGTGGGATTATTACACCTGAGACGGACAGACCCAGGGATCAAATTACAGAGAGCCCACTTTACACTGTTTACACAGCCTGTGACACTTGTTAAAGCCGTGATCATTGTGGGATTATTACACCTGAGAGACAGACAGACCTGGACTCTGTTTGCACTCACTGTCATTGGCTGCTGCTATAATCGTATACGGTTATTGTTATTTTATTTTTGTGTTGAGATGACAAGTTTTGCACTGTGTTTCGAAGTGATAATAATAATAATAAGTTCAGTGTTTCTGCCTGTGTTGCTGTCTGTTGTAGTGTAATTGTAAAATGACCTAAAGGGAGAGCAGGTCACCAAGTGAGTGAGAAAAGGAGAAAGTACTGAATAATTACATCACTACAGTATAATCCTAATGTTAATTTAAAATTAGATATTCCTCTAAATATGGCTAAAAATCATCCAGACGTTCAAAAAAACATAATTTTTTCTTGCCGGCGCCCTGACGGGAGCCGGCAAAAAAACATTGAAAAAAAAAAAAAATTGAAAAAAAATTAAAAAAAATTAAAAAAAAAAATTTTGACAAAAAAAATAAAAATGTCCCCCTAATTGCAAACTCGTTCCGGCGCCACTGCTCAGGTAAGGATTCTTTTAAGACCTAGACACGAGAGCGGCGCGCTGGTCTGACTGGAAATGTTACGTGGGTCCCCGGGCCCTAATGCTCAGTATGAGCGAGAAGCGCCCGGCTAGCAGGGTAATGATGAATGGAACTGGATGGCACTCGGCTTGTGCCAGCTGCTACTAGCTAGCAGCTAGCAGCTGTAGTTGGCATGAAAATAGTTCCTACATGCAACTGCCCACAACAAGGTCTGTGGATTATCTTGAGTAATCGGGTCATGATTTCTGGTTCAAATGCCTTTTTTTTTTTTTTTTTTTTTTGTATTTTTTGCTGCTTTGAGCACCACACGCCAAGTGCAAAATGAATGCAGCGCACAACCGTACATACCTACTGTATACTCTCTTTGCCAGAAGCACCAGAAGGGGGAGACAACGGCTCTGCACTACAAAAGTTACGCAGGCTATATTCCAGTTGGTGAAAATATATTTGTTTGGGTCTATTTGCCTTTGAACCTGTATCTGTGACTCTGCACTTGCCTTGGTAAATTTAAATTAAAGTAGACACCAACAAAGAACAGGCACACACCCACGCAATGAGCTAAACTCATGCACAGACCCGCTCACACACACACACACACACACACACACACAAGACACACAAAAGACACACACACACACACACATACACACAGACAAGACACACACACACACACACACACACAAACACACACACACACACACACACACACACACGACACACAAGACACACACACACACACACACACACACACACACACACACGACATGCATAATTGCTCCCCCCTTTTCTGCCATTCCCCTCTTTTTCGCACTATCTCTGCTTCTCTTCTGCATTTCCCTGGAGGCGAACGATTGTCAGTTTTTACCCAGCGGATGCTTCCACGCATAATAGGCCTTTGACGGGATGCATACTGTCTGTAAGAGCTTCATTCATCCAGGCAAGAGCCTTCTTCTTCTAACGGATGAATTGAAGTCAGATGTCTCGACCATCACGGCCGACTTGACAAGGTGCCGCTACCCACAAGTCATTTCACCTGTCAACAGCGGGTGTATTGACACATGGAGAGACAACGCTTTCATGGCTGAATGGCACACAGTGGTGGAAACCATTTTGCAAGGTAACCAGACTATTTGTGGGTCATATCCCCTTTCAGGATGTGCGCCGTCTCATTACGCTTCAGCAGCTCGTCACTATCAGCCAAATTGTTCTGTCTCTGACTTCCAACATGACATCCATTCCCCCATTTCAGTAAAGCCACCATGTTGGGGGGGGCCTTGTAGAAAATACTAAAAATTGCGGCCAAAGCACGCCAAAGTGTGATAAATGGACAGGCAGAGAGTGATAGGATGACACAGAACTCGTCGGATAGGTTTCTTAGCTGTGTGCAAAAATAACAGCCATCACTGTCACCTATATCCTATATCTGGCTGCACTGAATATCCATACATGGCCTACTTACTATACAGTGTTAACGAATGTCAAAGTCAACATATTGTAGCGATCCTGCGTCTGGGTGGATAAAGCAAGCACGTTGGTCCTTGGCCGAAGGGATTGTAAGTTGAAGACCTTGGGTTCGAAACCAGCCTCACCTGTGCCGTTACAATATAGATGCAGTCGGTCTGTGTGGGAATGCCCACAAAATGTTACTACTTCGGCTGGTGCGCGAGACTAGTGGGGCAAAATAAAAACATATCTCAATGGGCTGACTCACCAAAGGATGGTGCTGCGGCTCTACACTACAGGAATGGGGATTCTAGAGCAGGTATAGACGTCTGTTCGATGTGCGTTTACTGCGGGGGTTAAATCCCCGATCCTGTCTGCCTGGGCTGGGCTAGCAGCTAAATGCTAACTATGCTGAATGTGGAGAACGGGAGGATTTCCCCCATGCTGACCCATTGACCATGCGAGCAATGACTGCAAATCCATGCATTATCAATTGGGAGTTCTACAATAGCTGTATCAGTAAAGAACAATGAATTGTTTATTGATTTTAAATTTAGACTATATTTCTGACTATGAATTAAGTGCCAATCCTCAGATATAATTATTATATTCATGTAATGATTTCTAAGATATTTTATGTTCCCATTCGCCCAGTTCACATCACCGGACATTGTTACAGAGATCATGGCAAAATAAACTAGTAAACTACTACTACTCACAGTGAAGGATTACAGAAATTGATTTTTTTTCCAGTTAAGTTTAGCAAACCATAGAATGTCCTTGTATGATTATTATTAAAACATCTGTTCTTATGTTTTTCTATGTGAATTATTGGGAAACAAATTCATACTTTGCTTTCAGTTCAAAATCAAACCAGTTCCTCTTCAAAAGTCAGGGACATGAAGCATACAGAAAATAGGCTACACAAAAAGGGACGTGCATATGACCCCATGTGAGGAGGGGTCTGGATGGGATCACATGACAGGGAAAAATCTATACATTTCTCTCAAAATAGTACAGAGGAAATATAACTTTCCTGGAGGAAAGGAGGTGGCAGACCTCAACAGGAAACTGGGTTCACATTCCAAGTTACCCCATTGTAATCGATTACTCTTGGATCATCTCCTCTTCTCAATCCTTCCTTACCTGGCTGGTGAGAAGGCTGCTGAGTTACTCAGAAGATCTACGGAGGAGGCTGCGGGCGCAGACAGATGCGTATTTTACACTTCAGAATGGTAATCAGAATGTTAAATTACATTATGTAATTGACATGCCTTGAGGAGAAGCAGGCTGTGGTGCAACGTTAACGGTAGCCGAGCTGCAGACAGCTGTGATGCTAAATCTGAACTAATTACTCCGGAGGAATTCTAAACTCAACTTCTGAAACTCTGAAAAGAGTAGAAGCGGAGGGCTATACGTGTGCCTGTGTGCCTGTGTGTGTGTGTGTGTGTGTGTGTGTGTGTGTGTGTGTGTGTGTGTGTGTGTGTGTGTGTGTGTGTGTTGACAGACTGTATCTTGGGGGGGGGGGGGCATGCCGATAGACTAGTGAATAATTCACAAGCTATACCAGGCTGAGGTTGTTAGGCCTTGTTTTGATAATACCTCTCCAAACTATATAGCATGAGGAGAAGTGGAGGACATCGAGAAACTTCTGCGGCACCTCTTTCTGCATAATTTTCAAACAGCGTGATCAATGTTTGTGTTGTTTTGATGCTTCAAGTTTGAAGTTTTGCTGGTTACAGACCAACAGTTTTAGATTTTTAGATGCACTGACCGTGCCAAAGATAACCCATGTTGGTTCTGGGAGGAAAACCCTACGAATTGAACTACATTACCCAGCAGCAGAACAATCCCACCTTCACCACTTCTTCTTCTACAGGTCTTGGCCCAAGCTGGACACTGGGGCTCAATGCGATGCAGCAGATGCCTTCATTATGCAGCAGAGAATGACAGAGAAGACAGGCTTCAGCTCCTTCAGGAGAGAGACACTGAGGCAATGCTTTGCAAAGTTGGCATCATATGTCAAATTGAACAGAGGATTACTACAGAAGAAGATAGTGAAAGTGTGAGTGTATATAAATGAGAAATATTGTTCCATAACGATGACATTTGAAATATACCAATGCAAACCATATAAGGCCTTTTTTTAATTGTTATTCTGCACTGTATCTCATTTGTGTTTATCGCAGTCGTTAATGCAAGCCCATGTGGGTCAGTTTGTATAGTGTGTGTCAGGAGGATGATGAGGGTGTGTATGACTATTGTAATTGGGGTTGAGTGGAGATCACTGTATTGTGCTTGTGTATGATTACTGTATTATCTCTTCCTATTGTATTATCTGTATGCCATATTTGTCCTGCAACAGAATCTCTGTGAAAGAATAATGTTGACCCTCGAACCTTGATACGAATATACTATTCCGAAAAATAACGAATAAATTATTAAACCCCCGGAAGATATTTGATCATTTCCCCGACATTGAAATAAAAACTTTTACAATTTTATTTCAGAATGGCAATGATATAAAAGGGTATAAAGTGCCAATACAACACAGGTTGACAGGTACATGATACACAATGCTAAGTGCCGGGAGCTTAAGGTCAAAAAGAGCCAGCAGCTGAGGTCACACTGAAACAATAAACCGAATCCAATTTAAATGCCAAAGACAGCTATCGACAGAATCCCGACCCGGGGATCAGAAAGGCCAAACAAGCTAGGATTTGATCACCGTTGTACACAACATTTATCAATACTTCTAGACTGATAGATCTCTTCATATAAACCGTGTTACTGTTAACCTTGCAGTATTTCATGTGTGGTTTTCTTCATTCTGCATAACAACTCAGATATATAAATGTATGTATGGCTCAGTCTCGAGTTTGTGACAACAACACGTTTGTGTGTTTGCAATCAGTGCAGAAAGAAGCAGTAATTGCGTGTGAGAAATACTTGAGGCAAACAGAATCAATCCTCCTCAGCCATTTCTCCAGTGTTTGAAGAGAAAGCAGTGATAATAGGAGACTGTCGCTCCCAGAGGAAATGGGAAGTTAGATGATGGTTGTGAAAAGTGGTCAGGACTCATACAGTACATTGTGACCAATTTATCGCCACAGAGATGGGAGTGATTCATCGTCTAGTTTCAATTGGTGCGCTCCTCAATCCTGCTTTAGGTCCATTTTTGATGTTCAACATATTGCCTCCGGCTTGGTCGGGCGTCCATATATACAGGCAGGCACAAGTGGCCATGTTGGGAAGCCAGATTCAGGGTATGAGTCCTGGTTGCTGGACTAACGCCTCCTCTGTTGTTGTTGTTGGGTTTTTTTTTGGGGGGGGGGGGGGGGCGGGGGAATAGCGTGATGTTCCCACTCGCTATGTTGTGATCATGTTCCTCTTTGCATTGCATTCTGACTGAGATACATTTGGATTTTGATATGATTATATGGCCTTAATCGAAAATCCAAATACAATTAATGTGTGTGTGTGTGTGTGTGTGTGTGTGTGTGTGTGTGTGTGTGTGTGTGTGTGTGTGTGTGTGTGTGTGTGTGTGTGTGTGCGTGTGTGTGTGTGTGTGTGTGTGTGTGCATGTGTGCATGTGTTTTCTTGTACAGCTATCTTAGTGACAACCAATTTGAGTTTACCTGGGAAGTGAGGACATTTAAGGAAAGTGAGGCCATTTTGGCTGGTCCTCACTCTCTCACACACCTTCAAGGGGCTGTTTGAAAGTTTTAAGGATTAGATTAGATTTGGTTTCGGGTTAGGGTAAGGGTTAGGGTTAGGAATTTAGTTGTGACAGTTAAAGGAGAACGTCACCGAAAATCAATGCTTATTTATTTTGCACATGATCTCAGACATATCCGAAAACTGTAGACAGTTTTCCAGGCAAAACTGTTTGTAGGCATTCATTTAGTTCGACAGTTATTGAGAGTTGAATGAATGGGAGCGTGTCTATGTTCTCTCAGCCCTATGTTCCCTCAGCCCTATGTTCCCTCCCTGAGATCAGTAGCTAACGTGGTATTTCTTTTCCCAGGATGGCGAAGGCATGACTCGTCCTACTGTACTCTGATTGGCTTACCCTGATAGTTTAACCTAGTGTCCTCTAGTAGGAGAGTGGCGTCAGCGGAGGACCAAAATGCAAGAATCATTAGCCAATGAACAGCCAGGAATGGGTCTCGCGCTACTTTTGCATGCTAAAATAAAGCCGATAATGTACAATTTGATTCATTTCAAGGGATGAAAAACCCTTTCAAAGTACAACACTGTCTATTTTGATGCAACTCGACAGTGCTGCTTTTTTTTACTGAAGAGTTCCACTTTCTACTTCCTGGAAAAAAAACTGGTCCATTGGAGTGAATGGAGATGTCGGAACTCTTCTATTATACGGCTCTGGTTTAACCTATACTTAACCACCAATCATCACTCCTCATGCCTAAACCTAACCAATCCTCACTGCCCATGCTTAAACCTAACCCAATCAGAGGCGGGTGACGGGTCATGCCTTCGCCATCAGGGCAAAATAAATGCTGCGTAGCTAACACGGCCGAACCCCTAACCCTGATGCTGAGGGAATATACATGTATGGCCTCATTTGAAATAAATAAATACATAAATAAATAAACAAACACATAAATAAATAAAAACATTTATGAGAAAACATAGAACTGAGGGAACATAGGGCTGAGGGAACATTGGGATGACCCCATTTGGGGAACATGAATGTGCAACTAAGCATTGCTTTTCGGTGAAGTTCTCCTTTAAGGTTATAGAGCTAGGGGCTAGGGAATGCATTATGTCAATAAATGTCCTCACTCAGATAGCTATACAAACGTGTGTGTGTGTGTGTGTGTGTGTGTGTGTGTGTGTGTGTGTGTGTGTGTGTGTGTGTGTGTGTGAGAGAGAGAGAGAGAGAGAGAGAGAGAGAGAGAGAGCAGGATGCAGAGGGTGTGAGCACGATGCCGAGGGTGTGTGTATATACAGTAGGGAGAAGTGAGAAAAAGAAGCATTCAGATTAAGAATGGGAGAAAGAAGAAAGAGAGAGAACGCAGTTGGAGGAGAAGAGGTGTATCTGCATTTCAATTCTTTTGTATTGCATGCCTCCTAAACAGTGTTAAGAAGTGGAGGCAGAGCGTGCTGGCTTCCATCTAGCTTTGTGTTGGCAGAGACCTGCTGTTAAAAATAGCCCCAGCCTCAACACACGCGTTCCCTCCTACTTAGCTCACGCCAAGCCCACACCACGGCGTGCGCCACCTCCGTCAAGACAAATATAACTTCTCAACCTGCTTTGCGGTGCGGTAACCAGCTGTCTGGCTCCACTCTGAGCCTCGTGTTGGTTACTTTGGCACAAATTACAGACGAATCCACACCAGTGGTGGGCTAGCTCTGGGTTTTACAGAGGAAGCTGCGGAAGTGATCCTGAAAGCTGTAGTTCCTAGAATGGCCACTTGAGGCAGGACCCGGAAGTGACGTTCACCCCCATGTTAAAATGCCCTACTTTGTAGCAGTGATTAAGCATGTTTAGAGAATGGGACGAAACACAGTTTTGGCCTATATAGCAAATTTCACTTTTTATAACAACTGTGGGTGGTGAATTTTTATATAACTCAGCCGTTTATAGTAAAATAGATGATAGGAAAGACTATTTTTTTGGGGGGGAGGGGGGGGTGATTGACAGGTCACCTGTCCACTGATTGTGCAACTTGCCAATCACGGACCAATAGCAGGCAGAGCTGCAGCTCTGGGAAACCCCTCATCTCATGTGAGCTGCACAAGGATGCCAAGATGGCAACAGGCCACTTCAACCATGCGTCTAGGATATCAACCGATTCAAATTGGTCAGTGAATCGACAACATATCAAACACTAAACATATCCAAAACTTTCAAGGTGACCTCAATTCTCATTCAAACAAATTGCTGGTTGACCATGTCAAAATCATCATTTGCCAGGCAGTGGATTTGCTATAGACCGTATAAAGATATGGACGTAGTTACCGTGATGTCACCCATTGTTTTAGGACTCCCATTTTGAAGCCTCGAGGGTGGCCTTTTCACCGTCGCCATCTTGGTTATTTGGAGCCACAGCGGCGCCTGCTATTTGTCCGTGATAGGCAAGCTGCGTGATCACTGGACAGGCGACCTGTCAATCACGCCCCAAAACAATCTTTTCTATCATCTATTTAAACTCTAAATGGGACCATAATTTACAAAATGAACATCATGCTGTATTGAAGAAGACTTGTAACTCGCAATTGAGACCATAAAGTCATTAGGAAAGTGTTTATCGGCGCCATAAATCAAGTGAGTATTTTACTCAATACGGTCATTTCCCATTCACTTCCATGCAATCCGACTTCTTTTGCAGCCCGTGGAGTCGCCCCCTGCAGGCCATTCAAAAGAATGCAGGTTCAAGTTACTTCCACATTGGCTTCTACGAGCTAGCCCCTTGGGATTTGCACAGGCAGATCTTTCTCCCCACTTAGTGGCACCTCATTTGAAGTGTCTGTTTGAAGCAGTCGTAAGACAGAATAAAGACAGAAAGGAAATTCCAGGGATTTCTTCAAACGGTCACAATTTAAACCGGTGTTAAAGGTTGATGGGTACCAGCTTGTGTGAACATGCACTGGGGTCCCATCACCTTGTCACCCACCTGCAACACAGAATGTGACTGGCTGGGATGATGGGGACCACGTTGTGGGTGTAGCAAAGGATGAGGGAAAACCAATTAGCGTTGACCGTCTGCCAGCTGAAACAGAGATCACAAATTCCCCCTGTGAAATGTCCACTGAGTCAGATTAGCCTGACAAGGACTCTGGGATTTATTTCATTTTTCTTCCAGAGGAATAATTGCAAATGACAGCCAATCACACCACAGATAGCTCCAACCTTCAGCCAATCACACCACAGATATCTCCAACCTTGAGCCACTTAAAGGATACTACCCCAACCTCCCACATACGGTACATTCCAGTGTTGATCAAGTCTGGCCTCAATTAAGTGTGCACCAACCAGCATCCAGAGAACACGGGAACTACAATGGCTTCTCATGCACACTGTTTAGCAGAGCTGGCTACCCCGGCAACCTCTATCCACCATGACCTCTTCAGCAGCGAGCAGAGACATTAATCTACCCAGCTCTCTGCTCTGCTGGCCTGTTTGTGATTTAAACACAGTGCTTGCCCCGGTCAGTGGGACGAAACTGAAGCAGGAGTCAACCCCTGTGGTCCGTGCGGAAGAGTAGGCCAAGATACATAACTTGTTACAGGGCTGAAAAAGCCAGTGTTGGGAAGAGTACAAGAATGTCATAGCAAGTAGAAGTACTGCTACTTTGCTGATACTTTACTTTAAGTAGAAGTACTGCTGGTGTAAAAAATCTATTGAAGTAAAAGTAGAAAAGCAGCTTATTTAATTTGTAATCATGAGTGAAAGTTACAGAGTTACTTTTGTTTTTGGAAAACAGAATGTTAGATGATGTGATCTTGAAATTCTAAAAGGACAAGAGGACAGAGTTCAAACTAGATTCTTTAAACTAGAAAAGGGAAATCACAAAATAAAGTGCATAAAGTAAAGCCGGATTATTCTTCTCTCCTCAGCTGACTGTCAATTTACTGGTTGGTCCAGGTTCTGCTGCTTATGGAAAGGCTACAAAATGTGTACTCTGTAATGGATGTGGATTAAAATGTACTGTAGTGAACTACATTACCGGTACAGTAAAAAAACAAAAAAAACAAGTAAAAGTAAATTACTGACTTGAAAACATACTCGAAAAATACTCAATACTCAAATACTCAAAAGTACAAGCATACTAAAAGGCTGCTCAATGACAGTAACATGAGTAAATGTAATTAGTTACTTCCACCCTGGCTGAAAGCAGTAGACACACCTCATTCCAATGAACACTACAGCTGGGATTTAGTCTGGCTAGTGGCTACCCAACAGGGAAATCAACGCTCACCTTTTGAGAGAACTCAAGGCAAGGATGTACACAGGAGTCAGCCAAATCTATCAATCTGTGCTCAGAGATTTGCTCTCTCCCTGTGCACGCTGCAGGACAGGTTCTACCCCGTCACGATTTTCTCTTCTCCTGATTACACTAAGTCCACTGGGATGCAATCAGCGGCAGGTCAAACTGCTGTTCTGTGCTGTTATTTTCAACCACTTCTAATTCTGAGTAACTTTATTTTGTGTTCCTGTAACCAGGCTCGCTTCCTGAAGATGGTGGCCTTCCAAAAACAGACAGTTCAAAATGAGGCTCCCAATGATATATCATGTCTGTTACATTACATACAGGTCAATTAAAGCTTAGTCTTGTCTATGTCTTAGACTAATGTTAATAAGGAAGATTACCTCCCAGCCAACACCTAGCTCAACATTGCTAGGCACGCCCCCTTTCATTCATGCCTCTGCCCCGTCCATTCACAGTCACCCACACTTTCCCTCTCTGGCAATAGCCAATCAGCTCAAGCCATTCCTTTCCCTCGTGTTTCCGCTGAGCCAATCACTTAAGCGGTTGAGTGTATACTTTGTTGTTACCCCTCAGTTGTGTTGTCACCACACAGTTGCTGTGATCGCCATCGAAGCAGTTGTTTCGCCCCACCACCTCCCCTGCCACCACCAACGTCATGACTCCTGAATAATTCCCTATGGGGGGGATTCTCTATCCTATACATCGCTGACACCCTCCTCTCACATCTCAAGAGGAGCGTCATCATATCATGGAGTCATACGCTAAACCTAATTTGTTTAGTGTATCATTAAAGTTTATTTGAACCTTCTTACTAGTCTTTCATTATTGAAATAAAAATACATTCATAAAAAATGTTAATGGTGCATCTGCAAACGATTCTCATAGTAAGAAAAATTGATTAAAAAAAGCTAGCACGAATAAGAACATCCTGCAAAGATTATTAATTATATAACAGGCCTGCTTCACTCACTTCAACTTAAGTGTACTTACTGTAAAACCAATATTGATAACAATGAGCTCCAGTTGTACAGCATAAAATGTAATGCTCTCTATTCAGTACTCAACATTTTTCAAATACATTTACAGTATGTTGATAGCACCTCATAGAATTTAAATTGAGCCTGTCCTTTTATGTGCTATGTGCTATGGTAATGGTTATAGAAACTATTTCTATTTTATTATTTGCTGACAATAAACTGTGATGTTTGAAATGCTGTGATTGCCATTGAACCCAAATAACAGTGCTTAGTGAATTCACATAAGCATGTGAATTTTATTTAAATATATTGTAAGCAGGGTGTTGAAAGTTGATCATTCAATTTAGGGGGAATTAAGGCTCTTAAAAAGTATTAAAAAGTCTTAATCACCATTTGAGAGGTATTACATTTTGTAGCTATTGTGCTGATTGTGTTAAAATATTGTCTCATATTGGTCGCAGACCCCTGAATTGAATCAATATTGTATCGTAGCAGAACTTGTGATATCAGCAAATTATCATATCGTTGTCAAAATAATCTATATCGTATTGTGATGAAACTTGTGATTTACACCCCGCTGATGTGATGAAAGAGGCATTGAGCTCTTAAAGGGCCCATATTTTGCTAATATAATGTATTATTATTTTATTGTTGGCCTCCAGTAGAGTAACTTATTGCATCAGTCATAGTTTAAAAAACTCATTGTTTATCTTGTACTGGCTCTCACTGCCCCCTTCAGTTCACCCTCTGTCTGAAACGCTCTGTTTTTAGGTCCTGTCCCTGAACCCCCACCCTCCGGAAAATACTCCAGGTGGGCAGCGCGAGGATTTTTTGCGTTTGCAAACTTCTGCCCAGAGAGCTATCGCTGTAGAAGCGACTGTCTGTCTGTCTGTCTGTCTGTCTGTCTGTCTGACTATCTATCTATCTATCTATCTATCTATCTATCTATCTATCTATCTATCTATCTAGATAAGATAGATAGATAGATAGATAGATAGATAGATAGATAGATAGATAGATAGATAGATAGATAGATAGATAGATAGTCATGCATAACAGAAACAGACAGGCGATCTCTGCTATGGCTACTAAATTTGGTACTTGTAAAACAATTATATCAACGAGCAACTGATTGTCAAAACGAATTTGACCATCGATGAAAAACGTGACTTGGACATAAAGCAAGCTATCAATTGATTTATCAACATCCCCCTAGCTATCTACAGCTCCGCTAGGCCGGGCTGCACCCGGACATTTCCTTCAGTGGCTGGCCAAGCAGGGATTCTATTACCACGGCCTGCCATAACGTTACACCGGGAGCTTCACACTAGCTAATGTAGCTAGTTAGCTAACTTCCCAAATGCTTGTGACTATAGTGTGCCTCTCCTAGCAAAGGCTACACGGACCAAACCAAAATGAGGACTTGGAGAAGTCAGCAAGTTGGACTAACGTTACAAGTTCTGAAAATATGTGCCTTTCGTCATTCATCGGTTGTTCATGTCTATAAGGCAGCTGTGCTGCTAGGCTAAATAGCAAGTGCTAACGTTACCCAGCCGGTAAGTAACGTTAGCGCTTCCTAGCAGCACATTGGACCGATGCTGGAATGAGACACATATTTTCAGAACTTACCACTTCAGTCCTACATCCTGGCTCACTTCCATGTCGTCTCCTTGTTTTTGCGGTCTGGAATCCGTTATTCCATGAGACTACTACTGTTGTGTTAGTCCCAGACAGCCAGGCTAGAGAGAGCCTGGTGAGTGGTGACGCCGCCGCGGGTTACTGAAACACAGAACAGGGAAGACAGGGGAAGGGTGGGAGCTAGCGTGCGCGCGCTGCGCGCCGGCCGGCGGCAACGCTTTGTTGCCAGGGTAACAAGTCCTTACTGACGTCACAAAAATTATGGTTCTCGCACAAAATCGCCATAAATCCATGTCATCTCGTCTACGAGAGTTCATAGGCGCGAGGGGTGGTTCATGGGGGTAACATTAAAACACTTTCACATTATTTATTTGAAGCTTAGCCCATGTTTAATATGACCATCCAAGATTGTAACAACATATATATGATACAAAATTAAGAAATGCATAATATGGCCCCTTTAAAATATAGTGAAAACATATTTAAAAATGTAAATTAAACTTCAGGATTCTTGCATATACATACAGTAAGTGTAATCGCATACAAGAGTAGAGTGAAAATGTGAATAGAATGTGTGTGTGTGTGTGTGTGTGTGTGTGTGTGTGTGTGTGTGTGTGTGTGTGTGTGTGTGTGTGTGTGTGTGTGTGTGTGTGTGTGTGTGTGTGTGTGTGTGTGTGAGAGAGAGAGCGAGAGAGAGAAGGCACAATGGTAGGAAAGTTAGACAGAGTGACAGAGTGACAGAGTGATAGAGATAGAAACAAAATTGC
>NC_139628.1:36125186-36290103 GCF_964638095.1 Poromitra crassiceps
CATCATTTAAGTAGCATCACAGAATATACATCAAGTTAATTTTAAAGTCAAGTTTCACCAAACTTACTTTGCTTATTGCAGAATATGCACAGTACAATTGTCTTTATTGCATTGGGAAAGGATGTGACAACAGCCGACTTAGACTATTCGACAATTTGAAGCCATGAGTAATATCAGAGATGGTTTCAAGTAATTTAGCTGCAATTTACCTAGCCACAGCTGTCATTACTGATCAATTACTTCTTGCACTTCTTGCTTCTTGGGTGACTTTAAATGGAAGGGTTATATCGTTTTTGGGTATCTACTGTGTTTTAAATGAAAATAGGTTGAATCTATCATTACCAGCCACAACGGTTTTTCTCCCATCTCCCCAAATGTACTTAACCAATTCCCCCTGCTGTCCTACATCAGCATCAAATGATCCCAAGTTGTCAAAAATATCTTGTTCCACCTTACAGAGACACTCTGAAGCACTGCATAATCTCTTCTATTCCACTTAGCTTTTCCATTCATTGTCAATATAGCAGCTCCATATAATCTCTATTACATCGTCACGTCACGTCGCATCACGTCACGTCAAATGCAAATATCTTGATTCAAAATCTGAGAAGGTTGGCGTCCATTTGCTCCAAGGTTCCATTTGATGTTCTTTTGAAGATCTATGCAAAAGAGTGCACACTCTTCTCCATTCATCTTCCCTCCATCTCAAGTCTGCCTCCATTAAAGGTACTGTACAGCTTTACAAGACACATCGCTGACAGGAGACAATTTTATTATGACCAGCAAAGTGGAAAGGGTTATTTTTGACCTGCCAAGGGATCATACAGATCTGTCCACCAAGGCTACAGAGTTGGTTGAATTCCCAGTATTGGAATGATTGTGTTTTGTATTCAAAGAGCTTCTTGGCTGAGGGAATAGAAAGTGTAATACTTTTACACTTTGCTTGCTTCAGTGTGTTTCCTTGTCGGCTCACACAATTGATTTAAAGCCAGACATTCCAGCAGAGATACTACAGAGATGGACATGTAAGGAACATCTGGTGGCATAGTAGCAAGCACGCTCTCTCTATGGGCAACTACATGGTTTTAGACCAAATTAAATCATAACAACTAGTTCTGATACCCACGGAGCATACAATCACTGTGTGTGTGTGTGTGTGTGTGTGTGTGTGTGTGTGTGTGTGTGTGTGTGTGTGTGTGTGTGTGTGTGTGTGCGTGCGTGCGTGCGTGCGTGCGTGCGTGCGTGCGTGCGTGCGCGTGTGCGTGCGCGTGTGTGGAATGGAATGAAACGTCAACAAAAAGGTATGAGAGTGTAATGAAGCTCACAGTCTTACTTCATATTCATTGTGTTATTTCACATTTAAAAGAATAATAATGAGCTGTCCAATTAGTTATTGAGTTCATTTTCTAAAATGTTATTATATCAGTGTTGCCTTTCATGGATTACAATGAAATGCAACTTGGAGTCTGTGAAAGTCTCTGTCAGAGAGGTGCTGTGCAATTGTTGTTGTGCAACCACCTTTGTGTACAGCTAAAGCAGAGGACCATCTGCAGGTGAACTATAGCTGGCAATGTCAGCGACAGCATGCATAAGCATCTACCGGAGGCGTCACTTTCATGAAAACTTACAAACTAGTTCACCAGAAGGCGCAGTGGTTGTTTCAGAAGGGTTATACAATAGAAGTCTAAAATTACATTTAGAATTGTGTTTACCTTCAGACCCCATGCCATGCAAATAGCCCACTGCTCTCAGCGTGGGGGTGCAGTACATTTTTCTACATTGTTTTAACACTGCTTTTTCAATACACTCTGCTCTTAGCAATGTTCAATTTGCTAGATCTTCAGATGGTGTCAGCATCGAAGGTGCTTTTAACTTCATTCAATGGCATTATGTGTCCATTCAAATGTCTCATAGTAAAAACCCGAAACGGGTTAAACTCTCACTGACCTTTACAGGATTGATGCATTATGTGAACCGCTAAGGTAGGCAACAAAACAGTCGGTCCTGAACGCTCACTTTGTGTTTACACACGTGTCAGCGCAATCCAACCACACGGACACGGAACCAATCTTGTCTCAGTTCCATTTGTGAAACTGTTCCGACTCAGTCACTTTTTGTTCACCTAGACAATTGATTTGTGAATGGACCCGTCACCGGGACAGATGGCGAGAAAGATACGAAGACAGAAGAGGGGGTCAACATTCAAACAGCCGGAACAAAGTGTCTGAAAACATCGGAGCTTCACGTCATAATATCGCTCCTGCGGCTCAGCTCTTCCTTGCTCAGCCTGGCTGTTTTCAGTTTCTCTTACCTCTACAACCTCTCTTTCTTTCTCTACACACTCTCTCTCTCCCGCCCCTCTTTCTCAAACACACAGGGATATTCGCCCAAGCACCAATGCTCCTCTCAATTACGCAGGCCTTCACAGGGCCAATAGCAGGCTGACATTTTGTCTCACAGTTCAGCGCATGCTATTCCCAAAGGGATCTATTAAGTTATGGTACTCTGTGAGCCAGGGACGGAGAGCCAAGCTTCCAAGTGGATTAGTCGATCAATAATATGGGGAAGCATTAGAATAGGTGCATTCATACATTGATGTAGACCAGGGGTGCGTGGGGGGTGGGGGTGGGGGGGGGTTGGGGTGTCTAGCTTTTACAATCCCCTGTGGTATTTGATCAGGGCAAATGGTGAGTAGACACCTTTTCCAGTGGAATCTTGGCATCGGTGAACTTTCGCAATTTCAAGTTTCAAGTCAACTCTAAAGACTATAGTGTCTGGCAAACTCCTGGAGCTTCATTGCAATGCTGCATGCATGTCCACCGCTGAGCCATATTTTTAAAACCAGGGATTATGTAGGATATCAACGTAAAGCAAAATACGTTGCTAAAACGGTGCATTTTATGTCGACAATCTCAACGTGAATTTGAAACAAAACGGCGGTTAATTTGAAAACCTCGCTGCCTTTCTAACCTTAAATGCAGGTCAAACAACTTTGGTTATGTTTAGGCAAGTCAAACAACTTTGGTTATGTTTAGGCAAGTCAAACAACTTTGGTTATGTTTAGGCAAGTCAAACAACTTTGGTTATGTTTAGGCAAGTCAAACAACGTGGTTAAGGTTAGGGTTATGGTTTGGGTTACGCTTAAATAACAAACGCTGGACTGGGAATCGAACACGGCCGTCTGGTGTGAAAGGCAAGTGCTTACACCCTCCATCCACTCCGACCACAACACCCTTACACTGTAGCTACATACTGGCCACCGTGCTCTTTCAATAGCAGACTCCATGATCCATGACGTGTACTACACATCTAGAAACGTGATATGCATACTTCTACATATCCGCGGACTGCAGAAACGTACAAAGCCGACACTTTATTCTGGCAACAAGGCTGTCCTCATCTGCTATCAAGCGCGTCCGACTCGATGGCCTTCTTTGAGGTTGGAGTGACCCTGAAACGATCCCTCTTGTCCCCATGCAAATGATACTCTTCTTTAATTCTCAGGGGAACGAGAGAGGAACTAAGCTTATTATCGTGCAAACTTTGCTGCATCACTGCGCCACTGAGCTGAACTCCTCGTACCTTGGCTGGCATCGCACTGAACCTATCCTGTTCACCTCATTTCTGTGAGCGATACTCTCTAAGCCCTAAGCCCGCCCCCCCCAGGGGCTGCTCCACACTGGCTCCATTGTGACACTCATACTTTCAAAGAAAGCTATAGATAATAAAATGATGTCTAATGCAAGCAAGTAGCAACAGTCATCTTCAGCCGGGGGCCATTTTTCATTATGCAATTAAATTTCATTGCCAAGTGGACAAAAGGGCCTCGATCTGGGAGTTGTTGGAAATGGAGTAGTGCAGAGGAGGAATAAAACATTACGAGGTGGCAGGCAATACCAGGATATACAGAAATGGCAATAAAAGCACTTAAGCAGGGTTTTTAATAGATTTGTACAAACCCCGTTTTAAATGGTTCTTAGATTTATGCGGTCCCGTGGAGATCTATCACATCGTAAGCATGACAGGGAGTTAGCGCTTCTTTTCGGATTTCATTTAACCACCTTTGCGTTCAGAATTATGACTTCTTCTAAAAGCTGAAGAAAATTCAATTACACACACTACGTAAAGCAGTCAAATGTGGATGACTTAATCATACATACAGTATGGAACATTGGTTTGGCAACAACCAAGAAATCCAAAATCGGATACTGCTGTAAACCATTTGCATTTGGTGGTGTAGTCAAGAGTTTTTGTTTGCGTTGAAAATAAAGAATCAAGCATTGTTTTTCTGTCCACTCTCATTTATTTCTCAGCTGGAAAACTCAATTGCTCTGTCAACCTACATGTACTGTATACAGCACACTGAGCACAGACAACCAACCCCCTTCCTTGGGGGTTGTCTAAAGTCATGCTGGAAAAATAGTGGGAATTCACTAACTGAGAAAGTGGGTACACCCAAACAGTAAATTCACAACATAACTCATGGGATTGAACATATAATATATAACAGTGGAGGAGTATCTGAAGGTGTATTCGTCCTTGCCATTCCACAACATTGTTGATGACTTTAAAGAAGCGCTGTGATGATGATCTGATGTTGATGATTAGGATGGTGGATGTGCTGAGGACTGTGGTAATGTTGGCATACATGAATACATGAATTCAAGTCTTTTTCCCCAGTTTTCCTCCCTGCATTCTCCCCAATTGTACTTCGCCAAATACCCCCTGCCAAGCTATCCCGGGTTGTTGCTCCACCCCCTCTGCCAATCTGGGAAGAGTTGTAGACTAGCACATCCTTCCTCCGATACATACTCTTTTCACCTGACAACGAGAAGTTTCACCTGCAGGACGTAGCGCGTGGGAGGATCGCGGTATTCCCCCCAGTTTCCCTCCCCCTCAATCAGGCGCCCCGACCGACCAGAGGAGGCGCTAGTACAGCGAACCAGGACACGTGCCCTAATCCGGCTTCCCACCCCGCAAACACGGCCAATTGTGCCTGGTATGGACGCCCGAAAAAGCCGAAGGCAACACAGGGCGCGAACCTACGGCCCACTTGTTGTAGCGAGGGAATCTACGCTGCAACACCCCGGTGCCCACGTTAAAGTCAAATGTTTACGGATCTGCCAAAATATGAATGAGTGCAGATTGCTCCTTAATTAGGCTGATTTTATACACCCACACCTTCTTTGTTGGATGTTTTCTCACTCTGTCTTAGTCTTGTTCTCTCATTTGTTTTTTTTCTTCCCCTTATATTAATCTCCATTTGTCTCTCCACTCTCTATCTGCCTCTTTCTTTCTCATTCACTATTCCTAGATACCCCTTAGAATCATCATTATTATGCATACTCAACCCTATCATCCGAAAATATTTGTATGCTAATTGCCTGTTTTCACATGCTGCTCTAATTGGGGTTGGTAGTGCGACATTATATGCTAGCTAACAACCCGTGCAGTGGGTCTCAGTTGGCCAAGCAATGAGCTGCACAACCCAGAAACACTGCTGCAGTACAGCGTGAAAATGTTCTAACCTTTTCCCCGTAGACTACGAGCTTTAGTCAAAACAAAGACCCGCCTGATTGGCCGCCACTGAATTTGCTCAAACTGACCTCCCAATGGGATGACAGGTAAGTTAATGGGTCAGCGCCAGGCTGACAACACGATGCATTTGCCCTTTGGACTGTGGGGCAAGTCTGTTGGTGTGTGGCAAGCCGTTTGGAACAAGTCAATGTTACCTGTTGTTACATCACAACCAAGTGTGCCAGCCTCCTGATTGTGTTAGCTTTGGTCTGAATCTAAGGAAGCAAAGGAAATGACTGAAACTTTGTTACTGTCAACATTCCCTTCATTCCTCTTCCCCCCCCCGAAAAAAGTATGGTTTTCCATCAGGCCCTTAGGCTATTGTGTTTTTATTTACTTTTTCATTTGTGATCAAATATCCATGCTATTCACCAAAGGCCTACTGGCCTCAAGTTTAGATGAAATTAGAAATCTATAATTCAGTTCACACATCAGAAAGTGTGCCCAGCAGAGTAAATGTTTGGAAAGAGAGAGAGAGAGAGAGAGAGAGAGAGAGAGAGACAGAGAGGGGAAAATAAAAGAGAGGACAAAAAAGAGAGAGAGGAGAGAAAAAGAGAGAAATTTAATTTCCTATGCCTCAGCCAATCACACCGCTTGTGGCACAGAAGTCTCCGGCAACACAACCTTGAATAATGAGCTATACGTGCATAACAATACATTCCTTTTTCATTTGGATATGAAAAAGGCAATCCTAAGAATACTACTTTGAACATCAACAGTTTGACAAGGTGTGCGGTGGAGCCGTGAGAAGGGTTTGATCTGCTGACAGGATATTTGACACCTTTCTTTGATATAATTGCTTATAGAGGAAATGGTATATACCTTCCATAACACACAACTTTTTCCTCAAGCCTCTGCTGGTTGATATAGTGAGTTCAAAGATCCAACTTAGTGGTATGTTATTGAATCTTTGGAGGGGGCGGGGGCGGGGCGCTGAGATATTGCTCAAGAGTTTTTTCCACACCTCTCAGACCGATCAGATATTAAACATGGGGGTGGGGGGAGATCGCTCTCTTTGAAGAGAGTTAGAAGAAAAATGAACAAAGGTAGAAAAATAGATCTCTTACACTGGATGTTGACAGAGAAAAAATAAAATAGCAAAACGGCCGGGGGCACCAGACATTTCTAACCATATTCACACAAAGACTATATCCCCAGCATTGTCTCCACACAGTAGTATTGTGCTGTTTGGACTTCAGCTCACGGCCAGATGCTTCATTGCCTTCCCTCAAGTAAATAAAGCTTTTCGTGGGAAATGGTCAGATTGTAAATGAGATTGTTGGGCGCTCATCTTTGAGATGTAGCGGTACTTAGTAGGGGGCCAGTAGTGGACCACGTTTGAGAGATGGGTATGGGGGTCGATAGAGGATCGATATCCAGGCAATCACACGGTCTTTTTGAGATGTGTGGCACATCTGACCTTGAGCGGACACATGCAGCGCCGTGCAGAAAGAAAATATGTCTTTACCCAGGTGTCGCGGAGCAACTGTACGTCCGCAGCAGTTCACTATCTCATGGATTGAGGAGCAGAGATGAGTACAAACGAGATTAGATGGCTATTGGTTTTCTGCAGGCTGACTCACTGACGTGCCAGTCGAGTGACAGTGACACACGAGGTTGTATTCCACTCATCAACACACAGGTTGCTTTTCAATTATGTCATTCGCTGTTTGGAAAATGCATTTTCATGTTTGCTGAAAGATATGGATCTATGTGGATATGAGTACAAGTATAGCTGCAGGGAGACCTTTGTGATAGAGAACGGGCAGTTAGCTGGGCGAAAATCTATCCACACTGTGTGTTTTTCCCCCTTATCTTTCTCTTTCTCTTTCCGGATCCCCCAATTCCCCCCCAGGCGTTGCTCCACCCCCTCTGCTGATCTGGGTAGAGCTGTAGATTGGCACATGCTTCCTCCGATACATGTGCACTCGCCAGCTGCTTCTTTTCACCTGACAGTGAGGAGTTTCACCGGCAGGACGTAGCGCATGGAAGGAGGACGCTATTCCCCCCAGTTCCCCTCCCCCCGAACAGGCACCCCGACCGAGCAGAGGATCGGAGGAGGCACTAGTGCAGTGACCACGACACATAGCCTACCCTTAATCCGGCTTTCCACCCGCAGACAGGCCCAATTGTGGATGCCTGACCAAGCCGGAGGTAAAACGGGGGCTGGAACCTGCGTGTTGTTCCCTCGTGTTGTTAGGCAGGGAATTCTACCGACTGCACTACTGCACTACCCAGCTGCCGTCTCTCCATTTGTTTTGACGTACAGTTAATCAATTCAACTTCAATTGAATTAATTGTACATGGCTCTTTCAACCTGCTTCAGGTTGAAGCCACACTGTTTTATGAGAAAGCGCTCCTGGAGTATCACATAGGCCGACTAATAACATTCATCCAAATAATGTCTCTCATGTATATTTTCCAGCGCCTCCTGTTATTTTGACAGGGGAACTGGAAACATGAAAGGATCTTTTCCACCATCTTGTCAAGTGTGAGACAGATGGCTTTTTCTCCCGTCATGCTCTGATTCAAGACAAAGCAGAAAACAAAGTGACGTTCTAGAGGTGGAGCATTCCGTTATAATCGGCCGAGGAATTCACCCAAGTCTGTTCATGTCAAGCATATCAAAAAATAATAATAGGGTGGAAATCAAGATACCACCATAACAAACGTGTGGAATAATAGAAAATAACTGGTGAAAACATAATGCCAGGCGTCTGGGTAGTGTAGCGGTAGATTCTCTGCCGGCCAACACGAGGGTCACAGGTTCGCGCCCCGTGTTACCTCCGGCTTGGCTGGGGCATCCATGCAGGCACGATTGGCTTTGTCTGCGGGTGGGAAGCCGGAATGAGGGTATGTGTCCTGGTCGCTGCACTATAGCGCCTCCTCTGGTCAGTCGGGCGCCTGTTCGGGCAGAGAACTGGTGGGAATACAGTAGCGTGATCCTCCCACGTGCTATGTCCTGCCGGTAAAGCTCCCCGCTGTCGTGTGAAAAGAAGCGGGTGGCAACTGCTCATGTATATGTATCGGAGGAAGCATGCGTGTGACTACGACTCTCCCAGATCGGCAGTGGGGGTGGGGCAGCGACCAGGGCAGCAGGGGGAATTGGAATTGGGGGGGGGGGGGGGCAATTCTGGAAAAAAAACATGCCATTATTTCCAGTGTTGTTTTGAGCATTAAACGTTTTTATTTTTTATTTTGTTTTATTTAGCCTTTTATTTAAACAGGTAAATCACATTGAGGCCGGGGTCTCATTCACAAGTGCGACCTGTTCACACAGCAGCAGGTACAACAGTTACAAAATACTCTCTACACATAACAGATAAAAGTATTTTTTTCCTAAAGCATTCACATCCCCTCTAAAGGGGGAACCAAAGCGACAGAAATTAACATGCTGTAAAATGATGCATATTGATATTATCAAAAATTCATTGACTCATCACTGGTGGTGAGGCAACCTCAAGTTTGACTCTCATCTAAATTCAACAATTTGAAAGACGCTGTTCCTGGAAGCCATTCTTTGTCTTCATCTGCTCTGTGGAAAGGCTCTTGAATCATTTAGTATTCAAAACTGTGCATTTCTATTGATACAGGGATTCAATTATGTATTGAGTCTCATTGTCATTTGAATTGATCTGTCCTCTCCAATAATTATCAGCAGCACGCTGCAAGTCTTTCACAGGATCTGTTCATACTCTCCATCAACACAATGCCAGGAAACACATAAATGAAGTCAATTAACCATAATATATTTCTAAGAGTCAAGGGTAATTAAGAGTAATTGTGCATCCAAATGTAAAATCACCAAGCACATTTATCTCTATGCCATTGAAAAGTGCTGCACATTGAGTCAAGGAATCACTTGCGTGAACCTTGCAGCCCATCTGCCACGGCCTCACCTGAGAACCATCTGCCACGGCCTCACCTGAGAACCACGTCTGACAGGCAATTAATAAGAGCACTTCTAGCTGTGGTGGCTAGCCTCGGTGGCATATGTCGCTCTAACGACACTACATCGTTTTTCTCTAACTGGACTGAACAGAAACACATTAGCTGTAGCCTTTTTTATTATTTCTCCCTTAGATCTAATAAGTGTAGTTGTGTTTACTACAATGCTCTAAAGTTATACATAGTCAATCGATGGATGAGTCACAAATTCGTTTTTCATAGAGTCAGCTCAAAATAAGCTAGGTCATAGAGAAAAGGAATAGTCGTCCAACATCCATATGTGGACCAAGGTTGGAGTTTAGCCAAAGGAGTATACAGTACACACTGGGGATGTGCTGTGCTGTGGAATGGGAAGCGCCTGCAGCCTTTGATCAGGTTGTGCTGAGGTCTTCGGGATAGAGGGATAGCTGGATAGCTTGTTGCTGACAGACGGTGGTAATGTTACACTTACTCATGGAATGGAGTCGTCTGCTGTTGGTCTGAGGCTGGCTGAAGTCGGGCTAAGAGGATACCAGGGCAGCTGGGTGTCCAGGCTGATTTATGGGCGAGATAACGGTCCGTGGTCCATGGACCAAGCTTGTGCTGAGCAACTTCTTTAAATGCGCGCTGGCCAGAGATGTCAGCCGTACATCATTGACCTTGGCTTGCTTGTATCCACGACATGCAGGTGGACAGCCAGGAGGTGCAGGAGCGCAGAATTGGGTATGGGATGTCAGCTCGCCCGCAGTCTATAGCTGAGATCCTGCTGAACAAATGGAGGCAGCTTGGCACTCCTGTTAGATTGATGCGTGTGCCACTTAGAGACGCCAGCCCTTGGCTGTGGACTGTGGTTGTGCTGTGTGACTCCAAGCTTCAGCAGGAGGAACTTTATCAACTGTGTGCACCACCTGGAGATGTGTAGGAGAAGTCGGCCAGTGGCGTGAGACGGATCGCACTGAAGAGATCCCAAGGCAGATGGCCACTCAGCCTGGATTTATGTGCACAGCACTGCGAGGAGATGTCAGCCGTCGGTCATGGACAGAAGTTGTGCTGTAGGTGTTGAACTCTAACGCTTTTGCCAGGTAATATTGTTGTTAGCGAGTAATTGTTTGATCATTAGTCTTAGGGCATAATTCACACTTGTTAAGAGGCGATAGCTGGTGTTACAACCTGGCTCAAGTAACAAAAGGACTCACATGCCAAAGTAAGTTATAATGACAATGTTTTTTTTGTTTTTTATACAGGGGGAGTCTCACTGAGAGCAATGCTCTCTTTTTCAGGAGCGCCCTGTTCACGTTCACACACACATTCACACCTGGAAGCTGACCAGTACAACCGCAGTTTCATCTGCTGGCCACTGAGCAGCTCCACTGGAGCAGTTGGGGTTAAGGGCCTTGTTCAAGGGCACCTCAGTGGTGGTAATGAGGGAGGGGCAAGCGCTGCCTTTTCACTTTCCCCACCCAGATTTATCCTGCCGGTCCCGGGGATTGAGCCGACGACCTTCCGGTCACAAGCTCGCTTCTCTAACCTTTAGGCCACCACTGCCCAGAAATGTATTACCTAAAACCAGTGGTTCCCAAACTCGGGGGCGTGCCCCCTAGGGGGGGAACAGAAGAACGACACATACCTGCCAACACTCCTGAGTTTCCCTATTTTTAATCCTTTGTGCTCCCGATTGGTATTGTCTTTCAGAGGCTGTAGCGGGCTTAGTTTTAAAGCCAGAGTAAAGTTTCTAGCATCATATCATATGAAACCAGACAACCTAAGGGGGCTATATAATGCTCCAATGGCGAGGGGAAAACCATTTCCAAAGCAGTCCCTATGGTTCTATGGTAAGTCTCCCTCTTTCTCTCTCTCTCTCTCTCGCTCACCCTCTCTCCTGCTGTTAAAAGTGGGGGAATCTAAGTGGCGGCACTGTTCAATGTATAAAAGAAAAATGTTAATTTGACTTAAATGTGAAAATATATTCAAAAATGTTTACAAGAAATGTCAGAAAGCAATGTAGGGTACTGTATACTGATTATTTTTGGAAGTTGATTTTATGTATTCTTTTCAGTCAAACAGAGTTTATATGGTATATCATAGTACAATTAATAAATTCACAACTAGACGGTAGGCGACGGCACATTTTGGGGTGGGGGGGGTAAATGTTCCTATCCTATAATAAGAATGCAAAGTGTCTGTGCATGAGTGTGTGTGTGAGTGAGTCAGTGAGTGAGTGAGTGAGTGAGTGAGTGAGTGAGTGAGTGAGTAGAATTGTGTTCGGCCACAGCTATACCATTTTACATCTTTCAGGAAGTGTAAAGAGCCCGCACTCCTGCGTGGACCTTATGCAAGTGGCTTTTTAGGTTAGGGCCGACTAAATGGGCAAAAATGGCAAATTAGTGGCCAAAATGACTCGACAGGTTCAGCACCATGGAGAGCTACAGAGTGGAGGAGCCCACAGGTGTGCTGCATCCCAACTCTATTCTGCTAGTATCATCAGAAAAGGGAACCACTGCTAACTTCACAAACGACTACAAAGCAAACGATCAGAACAAAAAAGCACACACATGTGAGGAGGGAGAGTGACGGTCTGCAGGCTTTTAAAGGCGAACGAGCACACCGGGCCCAGGTGCACTCAATCAGCCTAACGAGCCCAACCACCTGCAAGACAGGGCCAGGAAAGTGGGAGGGTTGTCACACTGGTCAACTGGTAAACATCACAGAAAACCCAACAACATTGCAATTGTGCCTTCTAACCATGAAGAAGTCAAAGGCATCAGTTGTGCAGTTAAGACAAATGAATAAAAGTGGAAAGGTATGTGTCACTATCAATGTTTTCATTCTGTTACATGTAATTTGTACATTCAGGATGAGTGTTTTGCCCCACAGGAGATTTCTAGCTAGCTATTGTTAGTTAGAAGAAGAAGATTACATGTACCAGTCTGGCTATCATTCAACAGAAATGTACAGTATTAAAACCCCACACAGTAGATAGCCACAATGTTTTTTTCCCTTTTGTTTCAGCTTGTCTGGCGGCTGTGTTATTTTGGGTTCAGCAGCCACAGTGTTCACATTGCAATAAGCCGTGGCGGTTTAACTGTTAACCTAGCAGACCTCGTTCAAGGCTATGTTGCAGCTTTGCTAATTCACATTAGAGTTTGGGCCTTTATTCAAGCTCTTGGCAGAGCTGAGATCACCGTGGGTTTTGCAGCAACATCTTTCATACAATATGGATGCATTGTCTCTTATCCAGTTTGTCATCTCATTGGCTTTAGTACCTGCATTAAGGTTGAGAGTGTAATTTAGAGTGCCCAGTGATTTCATTAGCTCTATCTATTGCCAAAGAAAAGAGCAGGCGAAGTTTGCTGAGTTGGCTGGCATGGCTGTATTGTCTGGTGCTGGGACAGAGGGAAGGCTCCTGAGTGGGAGGAAGAAAGACTCATGGGAAACGTTAATTGGAACAGTGGCCAAAACTGGGGCTGAAGTGGGGAGCTGAGGCGAAAGGAGGGGCACACCGGATATGTTAGCTATCGGCCTTTTTCACAGCAGCCATCTTGTGTCTAAAAAGGCAGGAAGTAACGCGGGTGCGAGCAAAGCATTAATACGGGCCCCAGCACTGGAAAGCCTAAATGGATTGGGTGGATTTTCTACACAAAATGGCTGCTGTGAAAAGGGTCGCAGTCAGGAGATTGCTCTCCAGCACTGTGGTGCCGCTGTGGGAAAAGATCAGTATATTTATCCTCACACTGAGAATAATCAAAAATCCAAAGGAGTCATCAAAGAACCCCCTTCAGCAGAATATGCTCAGCAGCTCCACTTCATACTCCCCTTCACATGCCTGGGTGATTGAAACCTGTAAACACAGGGTTGTGTGCAAACAGTACTAAGTGTGGAAACAAGTCCTTTAAGGACCCCATGATGAAATGATGAAATGTACTTCCTTGATTTGATGCATGTCCTGTTGAAACAGAATGTTCAAGCGGGTCATAATGCATTTAAATGTCTAAACTCTAAAACCAATGGAATATGAGTCAGATAAAGACGGGGTGCAGAGGGATGGGATTTATCAAAGATTCTGATGGTTTTATTGGTTAGAAATGTATATTTACGCCTGTTAGTGTAGTGCAGCATGTGGTAAAATATACTATTAAAAATGTAATTAAAAATACAAATATATATATATTACATGGGAGGCCAGAGGGCTCTGAGCAGGCTAGGCTGCATATCATGTGCTGGCTCCTGCAGTGATTGAGCTGTTCCATTACACACAGTGCGTATGAAGGAACAGTCACTTTTCATTCACACAGCAGCAGCAGATCATTAGGCAAACAAATGCTATTTTATAAAAGCATGGCCGCATAAATAGTTTGCAGTGGTGCTTGATTGGAAATCTAATGCAGCATATTTGTCTGTGGATTGTACTTTGGGCATCTATCTGTGTCCATGTGTAGGCTACTACTAGACACAATACATTTGGAGCTCTGTAGAATGATGAGCTAAATTGATTTGATAGCTGTGGACCAAAATATATTTTATATGAAATCTGAGCTTAATGAAATATACATGATTCTGGATAGTTGCCAGACTATAAAAATCAAATGGAAACTAATGTATAATCAGATAATGTGTTGGTCTGTCCTCTATGTCCTCATAGGAGGTGAAGTCGTCTTTGCACAGTACGTACGTAGAATCCCCTTGACTAGCGTGTTGTGTAACTATTTTAGGACAGACAGGTCATTTATGTCAATACCAGCCGCATGTAGCGGTGCTGGTAAACATCATTAGATATTGAGGTACACCGAATGTCAGCCCAAGAACGACATGGCGGTTATTGATGAAGCACTGCTTTACTAGTCTTACTAATAGGGTCACACAGCTTAGTCCCTAAGCCTCTGTTCAGTGAATCCATAATGCCAATGGAGCCAGAGTTCTTGTTCCAGGTTAAAATCAATTGAGAGCGAACTGAAACACATGGGGATGCATATGTACATGAATGAGTACAATGTTAAAACATTGCAGGCCATACTTTGTGTCCCTCCAAAGCATGGTACAGTTACAACTTACGCCATCATTATATGGTTTGTTGAGCATTGTTTGTGTAAAAGCTACATCACAGGGAATAATTTATTGTAATTGTATCCATTAGTCTTAAGTGCCTGATTAATGAAGTATTCCCATTGTCATACCATAGGTTGTGAGAAAGGGCCAGGTTATGCGTCTCTGTTCACTCTCATCATTTATTGTTAAAGTATTCTGCAATATCGCAAGAGAGACAACTTAATTATTTCACTCCTGCTATTGTTGACTAATTATTAGACAGTTCTGTTCATTTGTCCTGTAAATGCAATCATTTAATGTCATCTTATGTGTTACAGTGGCATTTGTCATTATAGTCTCCTCATTGTTGAGGCATTTTGATCACCTCTGGACTCAATGAGTGAGTTATGATGTTGTGCTGATGCATTCAAGACATTTGCCATATACGTTTCACTCTTATAGCATTTTGTCTGCTGCTTGTCTCCTTGCCCTGAATACAGCGCCCTGAATTTATTTACTGAATATAAGCCGCCGTTAATTATTGATGAGTGATTGAGATCTCTTAAAATGCTCTCCTGTGGGAGTGTGCTTACTTTAGTGTGAACTAAGCTATTTAAAGTAGCATCTCAGGCCGCGAAGTGGATACGAGGCAAAAATGTAAACGCTTGCAATTTTATGTTATTTTTTATAAGGTGAACTGTCTGATAACTACTGTTCTCTGGGAGGATAAACGGGGATGAAAAAGATTCAATATGTAGATGTCCTTAAGCAGGGCTGGAACACACCAACCCAACGACTAAGAAGTAGGATGAAGGTCGACTGTTGCGTCACCTCACTTTGTGAGTGTTCAAATGTAGGGAGTGAAAGTAAAAGGTTGTGAGAAAAATAAATACTCAGTAAAGTACAGATACCTGAAAATCCTACTCAAGTACAGTAACAAAGTATTTGTACTTAGTTACTGTCAATTGGAATGATCAGATGATATTAGCGTGAAAAATTAGAAAAAAAAATTGTGCGTGCCCTCTCTTTTCGTGCATTGATTCACTTTGCTGATCACCAGCCAATCATAGTGATTTCCGACTGCCCGACGCTGATTCAACATGTAGAAGCCCCTGACAAAAGCCGACTAGTGACAACGATGTGGGACAGGAACACCGTAAAGATGTTCCCAGGGGTCAATGTTCCCAGGGTCCAATGTTCCACAGGGTTCAATGTTCCCCAGATTTATATGGCACCTAATGTGAACATGACAAAGGGTTCAATGTTCCCAAGGTCCAATGTTCTCCAGGCCTATTATGTGCTCTCCCAGGGTTCAATGTTCCCAGTAAGGGTTGAATGTTCCCCAGCTCTATACCTGTATCTAAAATAATAAAGTTGAAGTCGTCCTGGAAACACCTAGGAACTCATCCCCCTCCACCCCCCTTCGGCCACTAGGAAGTTCAAGGAGCCTTGGGAAACCCCCAAACATCGCTCATGCTAATATGTATGTGTGTATTGAACCCTGGGAACATTTAACCCTGGGAACATTATTGATATGCAAAGACTAGGGTGACAGACGCTCACTGACGGCCCAGACACTGCCGACGGCCGAAAAAATCGACGTGGTGTGTCTGGGATTTAAGAAAAACAAAATTGTCTGCCTCCTCTGGAATAAATGAAAGGCAAATAACAGGCTTTGACTAGACAATATTGAGCTGATGTAGCCAAGCTTGGCCTCATTTGCATACCCATGATTGGCACGTGACAGTGTGATAATGATGCTTCTGTAAGGGTGGATTCTAAATGCAGCTCAGGCTTCACAGGTGCTCATTCTGCATTCACAGAACACACAGAGTGGCAGCGATTTGGACTTCTAAGCATTTATTGTTAGTCATTAGAGATTTTAACATTAAGCAGCCTGGAAAGAGTATGACCTTCATGTGGAAACTCAAAGTTAAATAAAGCCAAGTTGCGAGTTAATTCTGATTAAGTCACTTGTAAAGCGATAATACTGTATTATGGCAGGGCATTTTTGTCATTTATCCTCTAAAAACAAGCCACAAAATTAGTTGCTAGTATTATTTTATTGTTTTTTGCTCCACTATACTGTAGAGTATGAATATACATACTGTAGAAATGAGTCCGGAAGACCTGGATGCGAGCACTTCCGGTTCCTTTGTCTAGAAGCGTAAATGTGTTTTGTTTTTATCGCAATTTTCAGAAAACGCTTCAAAAGTCATAAAAGGGGTCCTCGTTTTGTGAAGATTATCTTGCTGCACACAAAGTTCGCTGTTTCATAATTTTTTGTTAACCGCACTATTTCATGCATTCAACTGAAATCCCCATACAAAGATCCCATTGACTTTTAGACTTGGGTACTGGAAATAGCATGACTAGCTGAGCTGGCCTACAAAAATACTTCATCCCTGCGGTACTGATATTCTGCCAATTACTGTACTATTCGCTCTTGTGAATTCACTAGTTGCTGTATTACAGATTCTAGTTCTAAATTATGTGCTCGTTTTTTTTTTTACTGGTCACTTTTGTTTCTCCAGTAACATGTTCTATAGTTACTATATAATTCACTTTTTACTTTACTATCAAAAAATATGTTAAGCAATAACAAAAATGTTGATATCACTGTTATCAAAACAATTCTACTAGCCTCTGTTCAATATGAAGACAAGTGAAAGTATTTAGTGTCTAGTGCTATTTAAAAAAAGTGAGTGTTGAAATAACAAATAAATAAATATAAAAAAGTTGCGAGTGACAACTTTTTTAGTTAAAAGTGACAGTCATAAGTAACTATTCGGTTACTTGTAGGTAATGCTAGTGAGGTTTCCAGACCAAATTTCAAGCAGAAGGCCACACATGCATAACCTGATCACCCCGCGATGTCAGTCAAGTTCTAGTATGACGTCAGCTATGTTGTTGTCAGTCAAGTCCAAGTAAACGACAAATCAAACAAAGTTCTGCTGGAGGACATTTCTACGCTAATTAGACAGCCAGAATATGGGTTGGTGTCACACTTAGTCCACAGTGCCAAGTATTCTTCTTTTGCTTAAATTAATTAGTATGTCTTGCTCACTTGTCAAAATTCTGCTACTCTGTATTGTAATTTGAAAAGCTAGCCCTACTATATAATACATATTTGAATCATGAGAGGCCAGTTGGTAGGATTTAACAAACTTTATTTAGCAATCGGCATCGACCCCATTCAGACTGCCGCCATCTTCTTCTTCTTCTCTGCCACAAGATCAAGGACCACAATGGAAACAAGTCTGAGACTTTATTGTGCTTATCCTTGTCAATTTAAAGCTATGATGTATTTTGTATTGCTTTTCAATTGCCGGATAAAATCAAATCAAATCAAATATGACGCCTGCCATGACGTCAGATATGACGTCAGTTCATTCTAGTATATATAGCAAGGGTTCTATGTCACCTCCCTCTCTCTGGCCGATCATAGCAGCTGGCTTCACGGCAGTCCATCTCCCCTGAAGCTGTCCTCTGAAGCGTCGTTTTGCCCCACCCACCTCCCCAGTCCGCCACCAACGAGTCTTGACTCCTGTAGGATCCCCCACGGGGGGGATCCCCTATCCTAGCCTATGCAGATGCCCTCCTCTCGCCTCGAGAGGAGCGCCACCGTCCAATGGAGTCATGCGCCAAAGTATTTGCCATGCATGCCGATTGCTAATTAAAGTTTGTTAAAGCCTACCAACTGGCCTCTCATGATTGAAATATGTATTATATAGTAGGGCTAGCTTTTCAAATTACAATACAGTAGTAGCAGAATTTTAACAAGTGAGCAAGACACTAATTAATTTAAGCAAAAGAAGAATACTTGGCACTGTGGACTAAGTGTGACACCAACCCATATTCTGGCTGTCTAATTAGCGTAGAAATGTCCTCCAGCAGAACTTTGTTTGATTTGTCGTTTGCTTAATTGACAATATCTTTAGGATATCAGTCTCATTAGATTCATCAACACTTACCATGTTGGCTCAGAATATTCTGCAGTGCAGTGTTCCTAAACCCCAGTCAGTATAAGTTCTTCTGGGATCCATTAGGAATTTTAAGAAGACCGGTTCTGAAATTTTAGAATGATTTGGCATAGCCCAAGAGAGTCATTAGAAGCCTTACGGTCGAACAGGTTTTTTCAAATCATTTGTAGCAGTGTATATATTGTAATAGAATCCACTCCAATAACAATAAACAAGGCAAGTATATTTGACTTGTGATGGTTCCTTATTCACCAAAACCCAAGCAACAGGTAATTTTTGGCAGACCTTACTACACTCAGTGCTCATATAGTTCATGGTGAATAATATCTGCAGGCTACATGTATATGAGTGTGGTTATGTAGGCAGATAGTGAAAATGCTCAAAGTGCTTTTAAAGTGTCTGAGGTGGTTGTGTTTCTAATGGTTATGATGTCAGAAGAATATTTCAAATTTAGCATGACTAAGTATGTGCATGTGAGCTCACCCCTGTTAGTTGGTTAAGGTTGATGTTCAAGGATTGCATGACTGGAAACCAGCCGAACAGATGCCTACAATAGCTATGGTCCCCCTGGAGCCTCTGGAGCTCCTATTAGGCCTCAATTGTTTTGATTTTCAAGCATGGGGACTATATGACTTTTGATTTTGGCACCGTCCTCCATCTCTTTCAGTGTGAGACGCAGGGGATCTGCACTCTGGGGACAGGGGCACTTCAGACCAACTTAATCACATGTGACAGGTGAGGTCCACATTGGTGCTTGCCCCCGAAACTCAATCATTGTCAGTGTGAAATTGTTGCTCTTGGAATACAAACGTTGTTTGTGAAAACGGAGCATAACACCGAAAGATGGGTGCTGTTGTTTTAGCGTAGCACGTTGCCAATTGATGTCTTGCGATGTCTCTCATCATTTCTACCTCAGGCAAGGCCAGAACGAGGTTAGCTCTGTTATCTAAAGAGAGCTAATGATAGCATCACAGGGCTGAGTATGCTCCATTCCTTCCTACCTTCCTACCTTCCTTCCTTGCTTTAACCACATATACTAGGCTTACTGTACATTTACATTAGCTCATGGCTGTATTTTTCTCGTATTTTTGGGGTAAAAAAATATTCAAAATCAGTTGAAACATTCTATTATAAAAAAAAAAACAAGAGCAAACTCTACAATGGCAGTGAGAATTCACATTGAAATGTGGCACATTGGAATTGGTCTAATGAATTCATGGAACAAGAAAAATATGCAAATCCGCTTTGTCCTATAATCCAACAGTGATCACAAGAGGAACTGAAGAGCGGCGGAGACATAGCAATGCACCCCTTGAAAGGGAATAGTCCAAATGATTTCTCCCAGAATAATACAATGACTCATAAGTATCGCCTTACTTCTGTGCAAACCCAAATGAATATCACATACAAAGCACTGAGCACAGTTTCACCCACTCCACTTGGATGTACAGTACACTGCATACTTGGCAGAAACCCAGCTATATTTTTGCCCAATGAAACATTGTGTCAAGATGAGGCTTAATGAAATCATATACCCCCCCCCCCCCCCCCCCATCCTTAATGGGTTTCGCCTGTGCTTCACGCCTTCAGTAAAGATATCACTGTTTTCTGTGGTGATGCGTACAGTCAATAAAATTATGGGCTGTAGGTCACATTGACAAAGGCAAGTGAGAGCGAGCCATTTTTAAATTCAGTTGGATGTTTTATTAAATAGAATCTATCAATAACATGCGTGCTTTAACGCTTTTTTTTTTTTTACAAATTAAATTTATTTTTCAATCATGCACAAACACGTAGCAATTCATGCACATTATGAATAGTGCGTATGAATCGGAGCCAGTGTACTGTACTGAACACAACGCAGCTCATTTGAATACTGACACATATGCCATGCATGCAAATCATTTCAAGACATTTTAATCTTAGCGGCCAAAGAATGCAAGTGCGGTATAATGTATATACTGTAACACCAAAACTGATTTTTTTTCTTCTTCCAATGATGCCCACTCATGGAAATGGGTTCAAAAATTGCTCTCAGAACAGTCAATCAACAGGTGCCACTAAGGCTCATTGAAAGCTCATGTAATGATGTGTTCAACAACTCCACCAGAGGTCAACAACAGCACTATGGAATGTAACACTCTCACATAGAA
The DNA here is from genome assembly GCF_964638095.1 of Poromitra crassiceps. Lineage (NCBI taxonomy): Eukaryota > Metazoa > Chordata > Actinopteri > Beryciformes > Melamphaidae > Poromitra > Poromitra crassiceps. The sequence goes on from NC_139628.1 coordinate 36,145,849, forward strand.
AGCACATCCTTGGGTGATGGACACAAAGGTTACATTGACCAATCCAAGCCAATCGGTGAGACAAACATTGTCACATTACACTGTAGCAAGTGGTGCAAAAAAGTCATTCATAACACCACAAGCCCTGTCATTTTAACATTTGTGCAAAATGTAAAATGATTTATACAGAAAGTTGTATCAGTACCTGAGTTTTACATAATAGAGGTATGATCGTCTTGAATGGCCATTACATTTCGCAGGTCAACTCTGCTGTTACGGTAAAACTTACTTGGAAAAGGCTTCCCTTTGCTTTTGAAGATGGAACCATCAAATGAACCGTGTTACTGCTGTTGAAAGACTGTTTATAGTTGCAACTAATGAGATTAGATCTGTAGACAAATTAATTTAGGGATGAAGCTAATTAACAGGGAATTGCTCTGCCTGCGTCTTTGTTCTCAGAAACTCAGAAAGACAGATAGCTTTCATAAAACGAGTGCAGATAAGAAACTGAACATTGTACATACTGTAGGTATAGAATTTACACATTACATGCACATTTCAAGTTTTTAGGCCAGCTTGTTTGCTTTGGTTATGCAGTCAGTGTGTGATGTGGTAGCAGGTTCTGAGCTTTCCAGGTATATGTATCACTGTAGAAAAGTAAAGCAGTACCTGAGCATAAGTAAAGTAGTATACAGTACATGAGCGTAGGTAAGTAAAGCAGTATACAGTACCTGAGCGTAGGTAAGTAAAGCAGTATACAGTACCTGAGCGTAGGTAAGTAAAGCAGTATACAGTACCTCAGCGTAGGTAAGTAAAGCAGTATACAGTACCTGAGCGTAGGGAAGTAAAGCAGTATACAGTACCTCAGCGTAGGTAAGTAAAGCAGTATACAGTACCTGAGCATAGGTAAGTAAAGCAGTATACAGTACCTGAGCATAGGTAAGTAAAGCAGTATACAATACCTGAGCATAGGTAAGTAAAGCAGTATACAGTACCTGAGCATAGGTAAGTAAAGCAGTATACAGTACCTGAGCGTAGGTAAGTAAAGCAGTATACAGTACCTGAGCGTAGGTAAGTAAAGCAGTATACAGTACCTGAGCGTAGGTAAGTAAAGCAGTATACAGTACCTCGCTCAGCGTAGGTAAGTAAAGCAGTATACAGTACCTGAGCGTAGGTAAGTAAAGCAGTATACAGTACCTCAGCGTAGGTAAGTAAAGCAGTATACAGTACATGAGCGTAGGTAAGTAAAGCAGTATACAGTACCTCAGCGTAGGTAAGTAAAGCAGTATACAGTACCTCAGCGTAGGTAAGTAAAGCAGTATACAGTACCTGAGCGTAGGTAAGTAAAGCAGTATACAGTACCTGAGCGTAGGTAAGTAAAGCAGTATACAGTACCTGAGCGTAGGTAAGTAAAGCAGTATACAGTACCTGAGCGTAGGTAAGTAAAGCAGTATACAGTACCTGAGCGTAGGTACGTAAAGCAGTATACAGTACCTGAGTGTAGGTACGTAAAGCAGTATACAGTACCCAGGGCCGTAGCTAGCTATGAGGACGGGGAGGTCCGGACCTCCCCTAATATTTCAGCCTGCCAAAAAAAAAAAAAAAAAAAAATTTTTTTTTTTTTTGCAGGCCAGGCCAGGCCACTCACTGAACAGCAGGCCAGGCGCCGCCTACTGGTTTACTAGTGGTTTTATTACTTTATTCAGGTTTAAAGTGGGTGCATCTCATTGTAAAATTGGACTTGGCCCAAATTGGGCTTCAAACGGCCCAAATCAGGCTTCAAACGGCCCAAATCTGGCTTTAAACGACCCAAATAGGGCTTCAAACGGCCCAAATCTGGCTTCAAACGGCCCAAATTGGGCTTCAAACGGCCCAAATTGAGCTTCAAACGCTGAATAATGACATCACAACAGTATAATCCTAATGTTGATTTAAAATGATATATTACTCTAAATATGGCTTAAAAAGGGGGGAAAAAAATTGAGGTTTTTGAGGTTTTGAGGTTTTGAGGTTTTGAGGTTTTGAGGTTTTGAGGTTTTGAGGTTTTTCCAGCAAGGCCTCCCCTTGCTGGACCTCCCCTATTTCGGAACCCTGGCTACGGCCCTGACAGTACCTGAGCGTAGGTACGTAAAGCAGTATACAGTACCTGAGTGTAGGTACGTAAAGCAGTATACAGTACCTGAGCGTAGGTAAGTAAAGCAGTATACAGTACCTGAGCGCAGGTAGGCTACTCAATGCCGAGTGAAACTCCGGGTAGAGTGGGTAAGACAAGAAGAGCAAGTGAGCTGTTGGGTATAGTCCCCAACAACAGGAGCAGTGGTGCAACCACAAAAATAACATAGAAGTACACACTGTAAAAAAACACTCTATAAAGTTGTACTTCCTCATTGCTTTCCAATCCGACACTTTGCCAGGACGGCTATGGGTCCTACATCTTCCGTAATTGGGTCCTTACAGTGTCCTCAGCTCATTTGGCAGCTTTAATAACCCTTGGATGTGCAACATGTTTTATGAGTGAATAAACTATATACATGTAGGCCTTTTGCCTGTGCTCCTAATCCAGGTAGATGCGTACTTCAATGCATACCTGTTTGTCCAAGACTTACATAGCACTATCTTCCATCAGAGACAAAATAGTGAATAGGTAAGAGCTTTGTGAATCTGACAGCTCATAGACTTGTTCAACTGGAGAGGGAGCAACCCCATACCCAGCCAACAGGTGGGGTGTTGGGGTTGCGACTGGACTCCGCCACTCTGCAAGCAGGGCTGTCAGGTTTCTAACAGGCAGCTGTTCAGAGGGTGATGAGAAGAGGTGCAGCAGTTCTAGGCAGTCATACAGCGCCCATTCTTCGTGTTGGCACTAGTTACCAGGGGGTTCCTCAGACACAGTTGGGTGACCATCCCATGGTCGGCCAGGGGAGAACTGGCTCGCCGGGAAGGCGCCCATTCTGTCTTCAGGTCAGTGGAGTGTGGTTTGACATCGCAGACCAGAACACCTCTACTGTGGCCCACAACACTCCCTCCCACTGTTGCACACGACAGGTGTGTTGGCAGGGACCGGCTGTGGTGCGGCGATGGTCCTTTCAACATATGCAGACTGGCTATGTGCACGCACACTCCTTGGGGTGTTGCTGCTTCAACGGCTCTGTTCGGCGGAGCAGGTGTACAGCGGCGCCCTGTCCTTTTATCAGATTTTATCTAAGGGACGTGTAGGTTCCTTCTCTGCAGAGGTGTTCCTCTTCACATATTCCACTTGTTGCCTGTCTGGCTAGTGGCTACGTCCTGGTTGGCGCGCTCTGTGTTCAGTGTTCATGTTCAAGAGGCCCTTTTGACCCTAATCTCTTGGGCGATCACACGTGAGAACGGACTCCTTGGTCGGCCGGCGTTGACCCTACCCCTTGCTGTTGGGCAAGAGGAGGGTAACGTTATGGTTTTTCACCCCCCTTGCAGGGGATGGGTGTCTGTGTGTGATTTCCTGTTATGGCTGGTTTCTTGCATTATACAGCCATTCTTGCATGGAGCCAGTGCTATTTTTGATGCTGTTGTCGCGGCAGGAGTGTACTAGTCGAAAGACTCTGAAGGCTAAGATGGAGTCTCAGAGGGTGGAGCCAGTGGGAAAAATAACGTAGTTGATGTGTTAAAACCGGAGTTATGACCACTGGCGGAGCCCTCTGGGTGAACGAACACCTGTCGCTCCAATTTGTTGCTGATTGACCAGTGTGTGACGTTGGCAGTGCTCCGTCCGGCTTTATACTGGCCATCGTCATCCTATTGGCTAGCAGCTGATGTTCATGCAAATTTCAGTGTCAATCGCGGAGCATGGATTGCTTGAGGCTAAGATGGAGCCCTAGAGGGCTCCAGCAGTGGTCATATAACCCTGGTTATAAGACAGCCTACATTCATGGTAATGGTAGCTATCTGACAGCTCTAGTTAGGCTACATTAGCGGGCGAGTTCGTACAGCAAAGATTCTATCTACATGTACAAAGCACAAGTCAACTGAATTACGTTACAAATGGAAGCTGCAAAGTTCTTACAACAGGTTTTCATAACACAAAAACTGTATATCAAGTAATTGATGGTGTGTGACGTCAGGTGTGTTTATATTGGCGAACTCGGGCTTGGTGGATCTTGAAGGCGGAAAATACATAAAATATTTTGCGAGCTTCAGTTCTACACTGACAGTGTTTATAGAGACTCACAGCCTTACCTGTTGTGTGCCTTTTGTTGTGTCACTGGGCCTAAAGCAGACTGATAGAGAAAATTTACATCACATTAGCCTTTATTTGGACAATCACTAGTTATTAATATATTCATATACATTTCCATTTTAGTTACATATAGTTATGACACAGACATATTTCATAGTTAGATGACCTGTGTACATACACAGATAGACATCATATTTGGATAACCTGTGTACATACACAGACAGACGTATTTAGATAACTTGTACCATACATTTGCAGCTCCTCTCGATCGCACACTGTGCCCTGTACTGTCCTGTCACCTTGCCACGGTGCTCTTTTTGCAGGGCCAGAATAACAGATAGGTTGAGTCTACAGAATGGCCTTCCAGTGTGCGTCAAGACATGTAATCTGATGTGCGTCAAGACATGTAATCTGATGTGTGTCCTATAAGTATCTTTGAGTATCTGTTCAATGTATGTAAGCCTGTGTATCCATCCGTGAATATACAAGAGTGCATCTCTTGGCCAAGATCTATGTTCAATACATCATATCAGACGACTTCTTCTGACTCCTGGCTCCATCATTTCATTTCAACTGGTTTCCTTCAAGTGGTTCACTGTTTACCTTTTGGCTGTGGAATTTCATTCTCTATCACAGACAATGTTGTCTGTGAGACCATCCTTGTTGTCCCCCACAAACACCCTCACACTGGCCGCTCATTTCCCTCTGCTGAATCCGGCGTACACATCACTGATGATGTCACAATGTCTGACATCACAATTCAGTCTATGACATCACTGATCACTGACGATGTCACAATGTCTCACATCGGCTTGAGATGGTCCATGCTGTTGTCACAGCTATGGCATCACTGATGTCACAATGTCTATGACATCACTTTGATTGTGTTGATGAGGACACTGCTGCCGACTATCCTATATTATTATTATGATTATTCATTTATGATGATGATGATTGTTGTTGTTGTTGTTGTTGTTGTTTTTGTTGTTGTATTTTACTGGTACATTGGTAAAAGTTTAGATCGCACATAACTGTTGGTCAGTGCATCACAGTTTGGCTGGTAAATTTGACAAGGAAATATTCCAGATTCCCAGCATCTGCTCCCCCTAGCCGGCCATCAAGCGGCAGGGCTGGGAAGTGCAGGTGTGAGGGAGCATCCCATGGAGCATCCCATCTCGAATGTCTCCGGTCTCTTCCCTTTCCTCTCTCTCTTTCTCTCTCCCTCCCTCCCTCTCACTCTCTCTCTCTCTCCCCCTCCCCCCCTCCCCCCATCTCTCTCTCTCTCTCTCTCTCTCTCTCTCTCTCTCCCTCTCTCTCTCTCTCTTCCCCTCCCTCCCTCCCTCTCTCTCTCTCTCTCTCTCTCTCTCTCTCTCCAGCCGTCGCCGGAAGCAGTGTGTGTGTGCTGGCACAACCTGACAGCACGCTGGGGCTGCTTTTCCTAAAGAAAAGCTCGAGCTCTCAGTTTTCTGCCCGTCTTTACCGCCGCTCTCCTTGTCTTTGCCGACAGTGATAAAGAGAGCAGGTACCATCTGTCCATTTCGCCAATTTATTATCAGTTGCCTTTTTTTGTTTGCTGCTCCTCCTCACAGTTTATGTCAACACTTTTTCGGTGGTGGCGCGAGGTGAGGGGGGGGGAGGACTCCCCGTTTCTAATGGAATTTGTTGTGGCTGTTTTGGTTTCTTCTCTTTCAGTTCACCGGGGGCCTGTGTGTATTTGGAATAAGGAAGCATTGCTGTTTTCTGACTTTGAGAGAAGAAAGAAAGGACTCCTCTGGAATTTCCCAAGGAATTTTATTTGGACCGCCTTGGTAAGTCGACATTTTAATATAAAAAACCTCAATGAATTAATTAACGCTAGCATGCTGCTACCTCCTCCTGCCATACACAGACTTATGGAAAAAAATAGCCTAGACCACGTGTACCTTATTCTATCCATTCTTTTAATTGCAGTTACCGGGGCTTTGCCATCAACTGCCTGGGTATATAGTAAGTAGCATGTAGACTTTTTCTGCATTTTCCAACACTGGCAAAGACAGTTGAAAACAGCACACCGTGTTTTTCACAAGTGGAATTTGGGGTTTGTTTGTAGCCTCCTGTAAGTTATCTGCCGCGGCGCAGCATGTGGAGGAGCTGCCCTGAGCGCATCTTTTTGCATATATGTGGAGCTGCGCTATCGGATAATGTGCTCCCATCGCGCACAGGGCTGCTGCTCCTCATTACACTCCCGATGGGAGCAAGATATTTAGCTGAATATTTATCGTCATCATTTATCACATCGCCTACTGTGCTCAAAAATGCATATCCGACTCTTGCCAGCCACATCCACGCGCGCTGCTCATTTTCCACTGTAGAGGAATGTGCAGTAGGCACGGAATGATGCAATGATTTCAATATGTGGAATATTTTGTACGTCAGCTGTGGAGAAAGTTCTGTTGTATCATGTTTGGCAATTCACTGCAAACGGAGCCTGTGTGCGTGTGCGCGTGTGCGTGTGCGTGTGTGTGTGTGTGTGTGTGCGCGCGTGCAGGAGGGTCCCATCTTCAGGTGATGTGGGTGGGCTCTGCCTCTGACTCACCTAGTTTGCCAGTTTATCTGACAGGCTTTGATGTCAGATTTGACTGTTGATTGTTTATTGTTTATTGTGGATCCCCATTAGTCTACACCAAAGGTGAGACTACTCTTCCTGGGGTCCAAACATGTAAAATACAAACATAAAAGTCCAAAAGCATTGGAGTAAAAACAATACAACAAAAATAAATAAAAACAAACTAAAAAACAAGTGAGTCAAGGCTCAGATTGACACAGTGAACCACCCAGGCACCCCCAGTGTGTCAAGAGAGGCAGGGTTTGCTTCTCAAATGTTTTTACAATTTGGAAGTTTGCCATTTCCCAATTTACACAACCTCTACCCCCCTTCCCCCCCCGGGTGTTCAAGTGTATTCGCCAAGACTACTGTACTCCTGACAAGTGATTCCTATTTGGCAAATTACCCACGATTTGCAGTCGTTCTTAGCAGCATGAAAAACCAGCGAAAACCTGTAAATGGCAAAAATAATGAACAGAAAAGTTTGTGTGCCTCAGTATATATATATATATATATATATATATATGTATATATATATATATATATATATATACCGGTATATATATTCGAGCAAGCCGAGGCGAGAAGTGATCGCAAACGAGGGCAAGGACAGCTCCTGCAGGCCGGCGGAGGTAATGTGTCTTCCTTGGCTAGCGTGGAGTGACAGAGGGCTAAGTGAGCATGACCATGGAGGGGAGGTAATAGCGTTACAGTCTGCCAGTCCTGAGGGAGTGCAGAAGGGATACTGTAGCCTTTCAAGAACTCAATGGAAAGCACACAGGACACAGACAGCACGCCGCGACACTGGCCTCTGAAAACACAGCACAGAATGCCCACAAGCTGCCCAACAATACACTTTTTAACTGGGTTTTGAGAGATGGTAATCGGCACTGTGTCATGATCTTAAAATAGAAAGAGCATACGCTGTGTGTGTGTGTGTGTGTGTGTGTGTGTGTGTGTGTGTGTGTGCGCGTGCGCGATGAGGTCATCCTGACTAGAGATGGAGGCATCGTGTTGGACTGATTATGGCTGGATTTAGCATTGCGTCACTAACGTTGGCCTGAGGTTACAGATTTGCTGATGCTGAGCTTATTAGTCATTCATTTTCATGTGGTGGCTCTACATACGTTATCTATCTATCTATCTATCTTATCTATCTATCTATCTATCTATCTATCTATCTATCTATCTATCTAATCTATTTGTTCATTCATTTGCACATTGTGCTCATGAGTGTCTTGCTTGAAATTGGCTTCCGTGTGTTGACATATTCATGTGCTTAATGAGATCAAAAGAGTGAGGATTAACTTTAAACTAATTCAATCTGTGCGATTCCACGAGCACCCGTCAATAGTCGGTGTCATTTTGCTCGCGGAAATGTGCTAAAAAATAATCCGGTACACAGTCATGCATGGATATAACACTGCCAGCACCAGTGTGAAAACGAGCAAATCCTCAACAAACAGTAATAAGAAAAAACAAGGTTGCATGTTATCCACCTTTTTTAATGAGTTAGTCCTTGCGTGACGAATTGCAACACGACAGAGGCATATTCGCTGAGAGCTGTCCTCCAGGTCACTTTCCCTCATGTAGAGAACAGTCCGTTTTCACCAGGAAAGCGGATTTGAAATGTTCACTGTCACTCAGTGAACTTCCTGCAAGGCTTTCACGGATTAGTCCCAGGTAAGCATGTTCCTAGACGTCCTTCTCCTCCCGGCACTGGCAGCACTCCCATTTCTATAAATTGTCGGCATTCGGCAATTTTCTCCCTCCCGTCTTCCCTGCGAGTGGTCCTCCCAAATCCATTCGCCAGCATCCGCATCAGTCATTGTTGGATGGGATTTGAGCAACGGCCTGCAGAGTGCTGAGCGAGGAAGACAGGTCGGTCCACGCGCTTGCTGAGAGCTGCAGAAGATCTATGTGGCCTTAGAAGCCACAGCCAACACAACAGTATCCATGCCAGTTAGATTGCCACATCTCCGCACATCGTTTTCTCCCGTGAACGATCGCTCAACATGCATGGCTCCTCCTCGTGCGACCGTTTTCCCACTCTATCCCACTTCACTTCCTGTTCCTGTATCTCCCTGTAGAGAAACAGAACGAGGCTGTAAATAATGCTTGATAAACTTCATCCAGGTGACATAATCGGGCCATAGCTGAGGAGGTAGCAAGGGGTTGTCACAACATCAACGTATAATAAACGCCCCCCCCCCCCCAATTAATTAAGGAGACTGTCAGGAGATTGTCGCCAGGATGATTTGACAATGTTTATTTACTTGTCGAAACCATAATAGCGCTATAGTCGCTCCTCTATAGCGACTTAACAAGCAACACAGTGATGGAGGAGTGCAAATGCGCCCTAAATTCCCAGCAGATGATGAGAACAAGTGAGAGCAGTAGGTTTACATCTCTGGGAAATGGTCTGCTATACGATCCTCCCGTGTTTCTCCTGTGTGTGGAACACCTTGATTACAGTCCAAGGCACGACAAGCCGAGTGGCCCATTCCCAGGAGCCGTTTATAATGAGGATGCGCTGTCAGATAATTAGATACACCTGGCGCAGGCGCTTTCAGCACATTTTGATTCATCCCAACATAAAATGTTTGTGCCTGCCAACATGAAAGCAGGGGGGGGGGGGGGGGGGGGAATCCACTCCGTCACATTGCCGCTCCTCTCATGGTGGCCATGTTTTATTTATTTTCTCTGTGTCTTAATGCTCTTGGATGAGCTCCGGATGCGAGGCTTCACTTTGTGCTAGCTGAGGCGAGCTGCCAAAGTTTGGCATCGCTTGTGGAAGTGAGCTGTTCACTCTTGAGGGTGCCAGTGGGGGGTGGGGGGGGGGGGTCTCTGGGACCCCCTACATGTAATAAATCCACAGGAAATCACCATCCCATTCTAACTCGAAACCAGTGGTATGACAAAACAAATGGCTACCCCAAAAGCTGCGTGAAGATGCATGTCATACAGCCTCGGTCGGATGTGACTAGGGATGGACGATATTGGATTTTCTTTTGCCGATATCCGATATGCATGCATTTCCCCCCCACCTAATTTCATAGAACATCAACTCTGCTCTAGTGGAATTAACACATTATTATGCCTGCTCTTATCGTGATGGCCCACTGGCAGATGCAGACCTGAATACAATGCTTTTCAAAATGAACACATTCGCTGGGCAAAATAAGAAAACTACTTCGACTTGGGCTATGTAAAACATGCCATGTTATGTAAGATTCATCCTAATGAAACAGGCGTGGATGATGCTCTCCCTGGGTTTGGCTTAAAGTCGAACTGAACCTGTTCGTCACGTGCATAATGAGTCCGTTTCAGACTGAAAACATAGTTTGTCAAAGATGACAGGTTGAGAGGCGGGTCATAGTATCATGTCGATGATTTTATTTGACAATTCTGGGGACTGGATTGGGCTTTGGCCAATCCTGGTGTGTTCCGCCTCCAAATCGAGTGGGATTCAGTGTGTTGTGGCGCTCCCCTCGGGAAGAGCCTTTTGACGGGAGGTTAGTGGCTGAGTGGAGCTCAGCGAGCCGCAGGCAGCCAGCTGCCTTCGTGTTGCCGAGCGGAGAGTGCAGCACGTCAGCCTGGAATCTCCGAAGTGCGACCCCTGACAACCAAGCTCTCGGATGCGCCATTATTGCGGCTGTAAATTACGATATCCCTGGAATGCGCGTTTTAACGAGCCAGTTACATTTCTTTGCATTCTTAGAGATTATAGTTTTTGTTTTTTGTTCATGTTTCTAACAATTGGCCAAGTTAGTAGTTAGTTTATGGAATAGGAATTCTGCCAGATGACAGGCACTAGGTGCCATTTTCTACTTCATTTGGAAGAGAAAATTATCCAGAAATGAAGATTTGATTGACAGCTGCATGTCGTGATATGATTGGTTGAAAAAAGGGGGTAGAAATTTGATAGTACTAGGTGACATCAGCAAACTGTACGTTACTGTTATCAATGAAATCTTGAAAAATGAACTTTTGATGTGAAAAAGTGTGAAAAACTAAAGAAATTAGATTGTTGTGATTTTGTTTGCATACATTATTAAATAGGTGCACTGCATACCCAGGTATTTGAACTAAAAGAAAAGAAAAGTCATTTTTGGGTTCAGCTCGACTTTCACGTCAGTCAAGCGTCATTTTATCAGCCTGTTGTATCTGCAGAAATGTTCGTTTTGGGCCGATGCCAATTTTACAATGCATCAGTGCATCCCTAGATGTGACTAGGCATGTATCTTTGCAAGTGACATGAGCAGAGGTGTGTGTGTGTGTGTGTGTGTGTGTGTGTGTGTGCTGTGCTCATCTACACAGTAAGCCCTCTTGTTGATGTTTCAATACAGACATTAACTGTCTGGAGATTGATAATTTGATGGATACACACGCAACTAATCAAGCGTTTCATGCACATACTGTATACAGCAAGCAGTAAATGATTAATTTAACTCAATTAAACCCCCACGTGTACACACATCAGCACACACACACACACACACACACACACACACACACACACACACACACACACACACACACACACACACACACACACACACACACACACACACACACACACCGTATTCAATATGTAGCATTTCTCCCCCCTCAGCTGTTGATTGGAAAAGCTGTGTGAGATGAATGAGATGAAAGCCCTTAACCTGTGCTATTTATTTATCAGGCACTTGGCTCGGCTCATAAATCAGTCATTTATTAAGTTATTAAAGACAAACTTTTGCCCTCTGCAGGAGACATCACCTCCATTAAGCCTGATGTATGCGATGCAGTGAGGAGGAAGGTGCAGCATTGCAGGCTCTTCACCTTATCCAATTAAGAGAGGTTTTCCCCTCATTTGTGACTTTGTTTGGATAAGTCCGATGCTGATACTCAACTCAGTATCAACTGACTGAGGGACTGGATTTCAGTTTACGGTCTGCTGACAGTTAAATGTATACAAGTCAACATCGTTGACATTATGATGGCGGGCCAACAAAACTGTCAAATAGATGGTTGTATTTAGTTTGTGTTGTTTGAAGGGGAACCGATGCAGGCAGTCAACTATGTAACCTATTGTGTGATGTTTTTAGTGAAGAGACGGTAGTACTTTCAGAGTTCCTTATTGATTAATGATGATGATTAATAAAACACAAGAAACACTCCCAACTCATCATGAAACTGACATTTGGTCAGGACCCCTTGGCGTCACTTTCCACTACATTTCCACTGAAAAACTAATTGGGCATTTATAAAATTCTTTCATTTTATTTTGAAGGACTTAAAAGGAAATGACTCAAGACCCACGCTCAAGACAAGAGCGTTATTAAAGACACGCCTTCAGATCTGTTATAATGGAAAGACAAATCCTGGCTGTGCCAAGCCGTGCGATGCCAGCTTTTTGTCTGGAAAAAGGCCACTGGTTGAGGTTAGGGCTATGGTTTAGGTCGTGGTTAAGAATGGTTACCACGAGGTTAAAAACTGGACACGTCGCCCGAACCAGCTCTCTCGTTATGAGAAAGCTGCAAGTCGGCAAAGTGACTAGCGGGTCACGTGACTCATGACTAGCCCTCACCTGGCCTGCACCGTTGATTTCTGACGGGAGGCGGCTAACGTTACCTTCCTCGTCAGCAAGACGACGGCGAGGGTTCCTGACTGAACGTCAGTATGTGACGGGCTGCCTCAGTTATAACTTATGTATCTGGCAAAATGTAGAGTATGTAAGTCTGATGCAACTGAAGCAGCTCAGTGGCCTTGTGGCCTGAGTGTCCACCCTGAGACTGGGAGGTCGTGAGTTCGATCGCCGGCCGAGTCATACCAAAGACTATAAAAATGGGACCCATTTGCCTCCCTGCTTGGCACTCAGCATCAATGGGTTGGAATTGGGGGGTTAGATCACCATATGATTCCCGAGCGCGGCGCACGCTGCCACTCAACCGGCCAAAATAGAGTTGGGATGTTTTCCCAACTGTATTGTGTTTTGTTAGGCGATTTATCTGGAGGATTTTGCCTCACTGTGATAGGCAAGCTGAATTACATCACTGGTACTTTAGAAGAGATTCAGCTGTTTCTTTGGTGAACGGTGACGGTGTGGTCTAAATCAATTTAACATCATAGACTGAGTAGTTCTTGATTACAGGCAGCAAGCAATATAAGTAATCTCATCATTTTCGATTAAATATATTAAAATGGGTAAAACATGGGGTTTGGAATAGCTCTTCAAATTAAATCATCTGTCATGTAAAGAACGTTTTATTGACCCTTGATTGAAATAAGGAATATGTAGGTGAACCCCATACATGCAGTATTCTGTGTTGCGAGTGGGCTTAATCCATTACTGAGGAGATGCAGCATTACTGTAGCAGGTCTCCTGTATATGTTAGCACTAATATGACTTATGTTGTATTGTATTAGAGAGCTGTGATTTTGTTTGATTTTTCATTATTATTTCCTGTGACTCCCACAGGCAAGCATGTAGCTAGTTTTCACCTTTTGCCAGGTTTCATTTGCACCTCTACATGTGTAAGATGACAGGAGGAAATGTGAGATCAGATTAGAATTCAACTGAATAGATAAAATAAAACACCTGGATGTTCCAAAGACAGGTGCGTTTGATAAGGACAGAGAGTCTACAGTTGAAGAAAAGGTCAGTATCAATGACAAGTGAACTGGACAGTGTGCAGAAGCCTGACATTGAGCTTGAGTCCCTCTGTAGGCCTGAAATAAATAAAGAAAACGGTACATAACACTTTGAGGCACATCCCATGTCATATATAGCATGTGCTTTAACCTTGAGCTCCGAATCACTCATTTTTATAGACTTTGCATGGGAAGGGCTACCCATTGAGCCCCACAAGGCTTTTATTATTAGAATATGTCTGAGACGGTGCAAATGTATCTGAGATGCTATTAGGAAAGATGGTTCTGGGGAAAAAGGCTAGGGAGGTTAAACAATCTGAAGAAATAATGGCGTGATGCTGCTCAGTCCTCTTGACCTTGAACCAAGATAAAGTGACTGCTCTTCTGGCTGTCCTCCACAGTAGGCTACTTTAGTTGTTTACCCGTTGCCTCACTTAAGTCTGAAGCTATAGGGCCTCTAACCCAGGCTCAGACGAGCATGATTTGAAATTCACCTCAACATAGATCGCTGCAGACGATTTCCTGCTTCTTCTTGACTTCTTCTTATCTGCTGAAAAAAGCCTGCATCCATATAGGCTCGTTTCACAGCAAGTTTTTCAGGTGGTAAAGCAGGAAGTAAAGCAGGTGTAACAATTAGCATTAACGATTGGTTACTGGTGTTGGTTACACCTGCTTTACTTCCTGCTTTTACCACCTCAAAACGGTTGCTGTGAAATGGGTCCATATAGTGCCTATTAAGTCGCGCCCTCTTCCGGGTTTGGCATGGAGCTTTCATTCCCCATTCATTTTCCCATTGACGTTTCGGACAATCCTTCTAGAAAGAGTTATACTTGGGCAAACCAGGCGATTCCGCTATATTCAGAATCAGCACAGAAGACCATAGAACATTTCACTTCTGGTGATTCTGAATGTAGCTGAATCACTTGGTTTGTCCAAGTAAAACTGTTTAAGTGGTGGTTTTAAGAAACGTTTAGGGGGAAATTACTGGAGAATTCACTTCCTCAGGTCCCATGGGCAATCTGGCGATGGTGAGACTTTGGCACGCTATCGTGCAGGGGTTGAAGCAGGGCCCGAAATTAACTTTTTGACTCACCGGCCAGGTGGCGGGTAGATGGAAAAAATCCACCCGCCAGGCATATTTTTTTACCGGCCAAAATAATATATCGCATTTTTGTCACATACATCAGGGATTCCGCTAGGCATTTTTTCAGACGGCCAATGCAGCCGGTAACGTTCCAGAATTCCGGCCATATCGAATATTTACCGGCCACTATTAAACAAAGGACATTAAAAAATAATTGTTTAAAGAATTCGCCTGACATATGCTGTCACTTTAGCACAGGTAAAAAGCAGATTTTTACCTCTGCTAAATTGACGACTGCATTTCATTTTAGAGTCACGTTTGGTAGCCTCTACGGGAGAGCCAGAATGAAACAGCCAGAAAACTAGAGACAGTGTCACGAAGCACTCATGTTAGCCGGCTGCGTACCAAAACACAGTTTTAATTTTACATGACGACTATTTTGGGACCCGCCCTGTGGCGGTAGACCAAACGTAAAATCTAGTCGCCATTGGCGCTTGGCGGGGGTTAATTTCGGGCCCTGGGTTGAAGTCAAACAAAAATAAATTAATCAATTAATTAATTAAGATGCTCACCCTCTGCCTAAAGCTGACAAGAGCTCACAAAACAGATGTAAGGTGACAAGAAGACACGGACCGGAACAGGCAAAGGAAAGACTGCTATGGATTTCCCCATAGACTCAGTGCTTGGACTGGGAACAGTGCTAATGAGCCCGCTGTATACGTTTGCATGACATAGCCATAGGCTAGCTCTTCTTTGCAGCTTAGCTAATGACTTGGTGCAAATGCCGACATGATCTTTTGCTGTATCTTGACCTTTTTGCACCGCACTACAGTGTGGACATTATTTGGCTACACATGCTCTCGTTATGGTGTTCTTGTGCTGCCTGAGAGTGGTCAGGGGGGCATTTGGTATGTTGGGTATTGGCATTGTGGAGTCTATTGTGATCTGGGAGGGATAATGCAGGCAAGCTGGAGCCAGGGTACTCTGCACAGCTCGATGCTGCTGCTGCTTTATGCCCGACATGAACAAGAGAAATCAATTAGACCTACTCGGTTGCTATCTGAGGGACTTCCACCATGGGGAAGGGTAGAGCCAATCAAAGCTGGTGAAAAAAAGGAGAAAGTAGCAGAAGGGTAAAGTGAACTCCAGTGCCGGTTTGGTGTGCTCTCATCAGGGTCAGCCGCCTCTGACCTCAAGTTAACATTCATCCCAAACACTCTTAAAATTCCCAACATTTTTCCATCGTCCCTTACAATAGACCCTTTTCACGGGGGCCATTTTGTGTCGAAAATGCAGGGTAAACACAGGTGCAATCAAAACACTAATGAAGGTTTCCAACATCCATGATTGGAAGTTGGAAACCCTCATTGCTGTTTTGCTTGCACCTGTGTTTATTATGCCTTTTTGACACAAAATGGCCCCCGTGAAAAGGGTCTATCCTTTCAGGTGATGCAAAATGTGCCTCACAGAATATTTGGGGTGTAGCCTTGGTATATGCACTCAATTTACCTGCCCCGGCTGCCTCAGAATCATACTATTAAGCTTTAAATTGTACCATAGCGCCATTCCAGCAGCGTCTGGGAAGCCACAGCTGAGCCGATACGGTTTCCTTTCCATATTGTATTGCTGAAAGGAAAGAGAAAACAAGCAATGATTGAGTATGGGGATATTATATAGTTATTTAAACTTTTATTTGAACATGGCCCTAGTGTTATTATATACTTTATTAGATTTTATGGAACTGTGGAAGGTCCCTCAAGATGAGAAATTGGTTTCTTCATATTGGCTATGAAATAGTCTAACTGTTGTTGTCGGATTCAGTGTGGCAAGATAGTACCCACAGCAGATAATTTATTAATGGTATTTTATACCCAGCAAAAGTACAATCTTGCTATTATAATTTAATAGCCAGTGCCACGGCAAATGTAGATTTCCACATTCTTCTCAAGCCTGCTAATTCCAAACTTGATTAAATTGACATTTAAAATCTTTACATTACGGATTGCCGGGAGCCAAGTAGAAAATGACTTTACATAACTGGTGGAGATGATTGAAAGAGATAAGGCTAATGATGCTTTATGCATATTTCATTGAACGGGGCTCAGCGCTGTTCTGTAAATACTGAGGTTGAAAGTGCACAGCATGGATTTCACTGGGCCCAGAGGTCTGCTCGTCTTTGATCAGACTGAAAGAGGACACTTTTTGATCAAGCCCCGCCCCCACCTCTGACATTTAAATCAATCCCTGACAGGCATCTCTTGAGTAACGGGAGATAGGGCGTAATCTCACACACATGAGAAATGGACACCCATGGAAGTGTGGCTCGAGCCCATTACATTGTACAATTTGAAATCTTTCTTTTGCCTTCCCGTGATGAATACCGTATCTACCAGTTGGTCATAGGAGAGAGTCCACAGAGTAGGAATTCAAGTTGACGGAGAGGTTCGGTCTCATATGGAGGCGATTAAAAAAGGGTTATGAAAGCATAAAGCCTGCCGTGCAACAGACCTGCCAGGATTAATGAACAGGAGAAGAAGTAGATCTTCCTTGGGTTTGGCATTTTGGACACTGCCATTTTGGAGCCAGAAGTTGAAGTATGTGTAGCCATATTTGGACGAGAGGGGGTTTCCCAGAGCCGCGGCGCCGCCTGCTATTGGTCTGTGAGCTGCGCGATCACTGGACAGGCGACCTGTCAATCACGCCCCAAACAGTCTTGTCTATCGTCTATTTGACTCTAAACGGGTGAGTAACACTGTATTCAAATTCTCCCCCTTTGTCCTGAAAGGTGAATTTAGCTAGAGACCAAAACCTTTTTTTGAACCAGGCTGTAAACATGTATATTTATGCTGTAAAGTCAGGCATTTTAACATGGTGGTGAATGCGGAATGACTCCCTTTTTTAAAGTGGCCATTTGAGGAGCTGCACTTTTTGGCACTTCCGCATTGACCTCAATGTGACCGACCACAACTCCCCCTCGATAATAATATACCATCAATATAAAATACATTTTGAGGCAACTCAAATGTGCTTAGGATTTCAAGCCAGGCAAAGCAAATAGACAAGCCACCTGCATAGATTAACAGAGGCTGGCCGTATTGTCGTGACTGAAACCGAATTTGAAAAAACACCGGCTTTAGAAAGTCTTGTACAATCTGCAATCCTGTGTGTACAGTTCACTCAATCCCCCGCTCCCCCCCACCTCCCACTCAGCCCTGCTGTAAGTTTGGCTGTGGGTGCTCCACAGATCCCCTGGCATCATGAGTGAATAACAATGAGGGTTTTGGGGGGGATCAGTTCCCCGGTACAGAGCCATACTGGGTTTTATGTAAGACCCCGGCTTCCCGAGCTATCTGCCCGCTTTAAGACGACAAACAAATGGCAGCGAGGAGTTCCGACTCACCGAGAGGGATCGCATCTGTTCACGCTACTCTCCACGCTACTCTCCGCGCGTCATCCCTCTTCTTCCCCCCATCGCACACAAACACCCTCCCTGTGTTCATATAGCTCACACAGGTCTGTGTTCATATAGTTCTCACAGGCCTGTGTTCATATAGCTCACACAGGTCTGTGTGTATCCGTGGAGATCGGTGTACTGTATGTTGTTTTTACACCCATTTGTTGGCTCTGCAGCACCGTTACCCACTTTAAAGCCAACCCCCCCCCCCTCTCCCCCATATCCCCCCCCCCTTTGTTTTCCCTTCATATGTTCCAATGAAAGAAGGCAGGCATCTGTCAAAAGCTCGCCTTTCTTCTGTCTGCCTCGCCGACTCTGTTTTGTAGGTGGGCTGCCATGGAAATTCACTCAACCCTGTGACACCCCCGTGGTTCATGAAATGTCAAAACAGGTAGAGGCTGAGGTGTTGTCTTACTGGATGTGCCAATTTACGTGTTGTCACTTGTCATCAGCTCAGCGGCATTTTTTTTTACATGCAGATTTGCTAATGACGTAATTCACCAAGTAGCTATTCTGCAGCTCGTTAAAGGGACAGTTCCCCCCAAAGATAAAAAAATACACTTTTCCTCTGACGTAGTGCTATTTTTACCCCTCTACTGTAGATCATGTTGGTGTGATCTTGAGTTGGTGTGAGATATTGACCTTCTCTTCAATACAATGGAGCTTGATGCCACTCGGCTTCTGGTGCTCAGTGTCAAAAAAATATTAAATTCAAATAAAATTTGAACTCAATGACAATGTCTCTTTCCGCAAATAATCCACAGACCTTGTTGTCAGCAGTTTCATGTAGGAACTACCGGTATTTTATTTTGACCGAACTACACCCACTGCTAACTACAGTAACTAGCAGCAGCTACTGCTAGCAACAATGAGCAGTTTCATGTAGGAACTATTTTCTTTAGACCGAACTGCACCAGCTGCTACTGTAGTTAGTGGCAGCCAGAGATGCTCACAAGTCATATTTTGCAAGATCAAGTCAGGTCTCAAGTCTTTGAGGGGCAAGATCAAGTCAAGTTTCAAGTCTTTGGTCACAAGTCCAAGTCAAGTCTCAAGTCTTTGGTAACAAGTCTAAGTCAAGTCTCAAGCCTCTTATGGATGAGTGTTCTATCATGGATGCCATCCAGTCTGCTTAGAACACTGCTTTCCACATGGTGGCAGCTAGCTAAAAGAAAATTGTTCCTACATGAAACTGCTCACAACAAGGTCTGCAGAAGATCTTGAGTAAGGGGGTCATGATTTCTAGAAAGAGACATTGCTGAGTTTTTCAAATGTATTTTTTGCCGCTTTGAGCACCCCAAGGCCCAAGCCATCCAGTGCCCTTCAGTTCTATTGTATAGATGGTTTTAACTTGACAACAAAAACATTCTAAATTGAACCCCCACTCACTTCCTGTTGCAGTGTTTGCTATGGACATAAAAGAAAAAAAAACATTCAACTGCAGGACTGACCATTCCGTGAAAACCGTCTATACAGCTGAGCAGCGAAAACAAAAGTAACGATGTCGAGTGAATATTTCTGCAGTTTGCCGAATGCTGAGAAAAAGGAAGTGCTGTGGGGTTGCGCTCTGGTGAAAACCGTCTATATGAGAGATGGCAGATATCTCTACGGTCGATGTATCCAAAATTCGGCAACTCACACAAAACAATCTAGATGGATAAATAGCACTACAGGTAAGAGGAAATAAATTATTTTTTGGGGGGGTGAACTGTACCTTTAAGGATTTGGGCGGACATTTTTTTAAGACTTTATTAATTAAACTTTATAATATATCTGATTAACCCCTTTTGAATGTTACCGTTCATTATTGTTTGCAAATGTAATCCTCTCCAGGCAGTTACTGCTCAACAGTGGCCAGAGGCTGCATCTTGATTTCTTACCTGAGCCACTCAAAAGCACCAGTCCAGTTCATTTATAGGCTCTTTGGTAAATAATTGCACCCAGCTACTGATAAGATCTAGCCCACAATCCCTTGCTGCCAGGTGTATTTTTAGAAGAAAAAGCGTCAAGCACCCTGCATGTGTGCCATCTGAATTCCAAAACAGACGGCATCCAAGTCTGCCGTTTTAATCAGTAGCATCTGGACTCTCTGCGGCTCTGGTTGGAAAAATAAGGGGTACGAAAAGGATTATTAAAAAAAAAGAGAGGCAATTTTGTTCTCAGCTGGTTAAGGTCATCACAAATCTGCTTAAACAGAAAGATAATCAAGAAAGACAGGCTGGTCAAAGCAAAGGTGATTTTGGAATATACTGATAGGAAAGATCCAAAACAGAACTGACATGTAGAAAAGGGCACTTCCTCAATCGTCTTCTTCCCTCTGCGCTACAAGGGGGACATATTGTGTACCGTGTCTTGTGACTTAGTCCTCACCGGGTGCTGTCTTTCCTCCTGCAGAGCACAGAAATACATGGCAGATAGCATTAGGATCCACTGAGTCGGGCGTAAGGGGAAAATCAATGTGAGGTGAAAATTAAATTTGGTCCAAAGAGCCTTTAGGCAAAGTGCAATTTGAAAACACATCGTTTATTCTCCCCTGGGCGTCTGATAGGGGCGGGCAGGAGATGGACAGTGGATCTAACCATCATTGGAGGGAAAAAAAAGCAGAGGTATGCTACTAGGGAAGGGAAATACCCTCCGCTTACTCCTAATGTGCCTCCCCTTTGATTGGCTAATTCGGTTAGGGCCATGCGTCCCTTATTGGATCATATCAAAAGGTCAGAGGCGTCCTGTAGACGAATCAATCTCCCCGTCTGAGGAGGTGCAGAGGAAGCCTGGATGGAGGCAGAGCCGATGGGTCTAATGGGTCCAGAGTGAAGGTGGGAGAGGAGGGAGCGAGGTGGGGCCAGAGAAATTATGGCATCCGCCGCCTGGAGAGAAGTGGTGGGCGAGGAAGGTGAGATTGAACTGTTGACTTGGGGAATGTGATATGCGGCTCAGAGAGAATAGGAGTTCATATTATTGGTTTGCGAGATAGCGGCATTTTTTTGGGGTGACAAGGTATGGCAGATTATGTCGTCATGTGCTAGACGGGACAGTCGCCGAGGCGGTCCAGCTGGAATGGGTTGAACTTGTTGTTTTTTTAAGCAAAAAGCCGATGCAAGTTTCAGTGTACGACTCGTAAGCGGTGGGAAGCCTCTCCTCATATGAAGTCTGACATTTTCCCGTTTAACAATGAGTCCCGCGTGGTCACCACTGGCTGACACGAGCTGTGAGTTCTAATAAGGACAATCCAGTAGCTGCGCACCTCATGGCTGCTCCACACATTTAATTCCGTTTCCCTCATACACTTAGAGCAGATATACACCACTGTTATATTTTTTCACTCTGACCTGTCTAATCAACTTCCCTATATAGGATACTGTCTAAAGCCTAATTGAAGGGAATGATAAGTTGTTTTTCTTTCAGGAGGGGCGGGGCTGTTAATAATGAGAAATCCTCAATATTGTAGCTAAATCATTACTCATCGTTTCTTTGTCTCATCACACTGCATGTTTACACATTAACAAATGGTCATAATTAAACCAACGATACGTAAACACTCCAGTGGTGGGCAGCAAACCTGGGCAAAGTTTATAGGTGAGCATAAATCATCCACAGTTTAATGCCGGCAAGATGTTTAATTTGGTCCCTCCGAGTACGTAATTACTTCAATTACCCTCAATCCCGCACAGGGAAGCACTTGTGGAACGGACCCCGGCTTTGCCCTCTGGTCTCCCTACATTAAAAGGCAATAGTGTGTTTCCTCCCGTAAGATTAAAACTCACTGTGTAATCACTCACCGGAGCCTCTCCCCCCCCCCCCTCCAGACACGCTTTGCGACGGTTCCGCGGCGAGATAATGTTTGCTCAAGCAACTCTCAATGAGATTCAGCACTCCAGTGACACCATTACTCTGAGCTCATTGCCTAGTCAGGTTGGGTGGGTCGGCCCTGCCTCGGAAAAGTCGAAGCGCAGAGGCGCCAGGAGAGCGAGCCCCCTCTCGAGACAGATTATATGTCTTTGGACAAGCGAATAGGCTCGCACTTCACCTCCGCCTGAGACAAGCGGGTGATTATCTTTGGGTGTTTCTACACCCCCCCCACACACACACACACACACACACACACACACACACACTCTCGCTGGGCATGTAATGCATCCAGGACAAGATGCTCGTCTGGCAGCCCGAGCAGGTGGACGACAAGGCAGCTTACACGTCTGTGCTAATTGCAGTCAGTCAGCGAAACGGATGTGAAATGAAGACGATGTGGCACGAGGCTCTGCAGAGGAGGAAGACGCAGCAGCAGCAGCAGCAGCAGCAGCCTATAGCAGGGCGTGAGTGAGCCAAAGTGTTTTAAATGGATTACACCAGTGTGTCATTGCGATTACACACTGCTCGCAGGGAGCGCGACAAGATGAATAGTATTTGATGGCTTTACAGCAAATCTTTTTTCCTCTCTTTCTTTCCTCCTCCAACTTGAATGCCCCCCCCCCCGTCCCCGCCCACTATGTAGCGTGGTCGGAATCTGTGATTGTTTTTGCCTTTGAACTGTCTCACAAACGGTGTCATCTATTACTTTTTCTTTAAGGCGACAATTTCTATGTTACGTTCAAAGCAGTGCAGCCGACTGAGAAGATATTTCTGTGTATGTATTTTCACGCTTTTTGAATGTTATTTCAGGTTGTTTTCCTTCTAAATATAGCTTGTTGTGTAGCGCTCCCCCCCCCCCCCTCTCAGGCAATGGTAGAATTCCCTCTCACTCTGCACCACACACAGCATTGTGAAAATCATACTGTTTAAACCTCAAAGAGCCTCAGAAAATTATAATTACTTTGGCAGTTTTTCCTCTGTGCCCAAGGTTCAATCATTCATCCCCTGATTCATAATCATTTTCTTTAGCAAAAGCGCTTATCTTTGTCTCCCTGTCAGTATAACCGAGCACTGCGCCCAACCATGTCATTTACATGGCTAGGCACGCACGCTACAGTAACTATTCACCAACCCACTCCCTACTTACATTATGCACTGTGCCATAAACCCCACTGATAAAGGGTGATTTAATAACAGCGCCTCAGGAATGCCCTCCAATTCTAACATCAGCTCCACAGAAAATGGCTACAGTGTATAGCCACGGCGAGGTGTGTGTGCACATACAGTGCGCTGGCTACAGTGTAGCTACGGCGAGGTGTGTGTGTGCACATACGCTGGCTACAGTGTAGCTACGGCAAGAGGTGTGTGTGTGTGTGTGTGTGTGTGTGCGTGTGCACATACGCTGGCGGAGCGGATTATGCACGCTTCAAAGCCAGAGAGTGCTGTGCGCACGCTTGTGAGGGAGGTCGTGTCTCAGGGGGGAGCCCATTAAGTAGGTGAGGGCATGGCTACACTGGGGTTAGACACTCTGGACCTCCGCCACGACCCAAAGCACACTCACACAAAAAACACATGACACGGACAGGCACACGCAAACACCGATTCGTTGGTGCGCTGTACTCGCACAACTACCCACGCAGATGTTGTTCATTTCTGTAGATATGCGATACATCCACGTCAAGATATATCCAAACCAAGAGGTCAGCCCGGCTGACCCCTGTAATTGTAATTGCTTCTATCAGGAGGCCTTGGTCACCCAGCGCTCTGCAGAGAGCTGCCACAGGGCACCGAAACAATCCCTCAACCTCTCCTCGTTACTGACGTTAGATCAGCGAATAGACTCGCTCGTCATATTAATCACAGGCGTAGCGCCGATGAAATTTGATTGGTCTAAACAATGACCATTGTGTGCCCCTATTGAACCGCCATACAAATGAGCTTCTACGCTAATGGCCAGCGGGACAATGTGCTGTGTGTGTTTTATCACATCTTATCCCAGCCTATTATTCATCCTGCGGACTGCACGGGATGAATTAGTGCACCAGGGATTTGCCAGGCTATGGATATGGATTACCGTACATTGTCTAACAGTATGTTGGAGTTGCTCTTTGATCCACTGGACTGAGAGTAAATTCAGCTGATAACAGACTGCTGTAAGACCCTACATTATTAGGGCCCTTGTATTGTATTGGCAGTCTGTTATGCATGGCAAAATGAAGCCGGAGCCCCCTTAATCCTATTCATTCACAAGAGGGCTGTACGTCTGATTGATTTTCATACATACAGTTGGCCAGGATTGGCTGGAAAGTGATTGCCACTTCGCTGCGTATGTCCTTTGCACACTTGATTGCCATTTCTCCCCCCCCCCCCCATTCCTTCCCAGTCTCTCAGCCTCTACCTCTCTCTCGCTCCCAGTCTCCCTCTTCCTTCTGCTCTTCTCCTCTCACATGCAAAATAGATTCTAGACCATTTCCAAAGATGTGAAGTAACTTAAGTACAAATACTTTGTTGCTTTACTTAAGTAGGGTTTTCAGGTATCTGTACTTTACGGAGTATTTATTTTTCTGACAACGTTTTCCCTACATTTTAACAGAAATATTTGTACTTTCTACTCCTTACGTTTCCAAAACAGGCTAGTTACTTTAGTTTTAATGCACGACAGACAAAAACGATGTAACATAGTTTGTCTCTCTCTCTTGTCGCACATCCAAAACAAGACACAGAGTCTAAATAAGGTGTGTCACAAATTAATCACTGATGATGTCACAGGTGATCTCATCAGTGATGTAACTCGAGCAATTATGATGTCATCAGTGAGTGATGTCATCAGTTTACACAATGGCATGATGTAATAATGTTATGATGTCATGTTATGTCATAATGGCCAACCCACATTCAGTCCCTTCATAATGCCTTCTGTTTGAGACACCGCATACAAGCCGTTGTGGTACAGTCACAGATCTGAAGGAATGGCTGTTAGAGCAGGGCATGGCGACACGCGGTTCCACGATACCCTCAGGGCAGGAGACCTGGACAAACTGAGGAGCCTGCTGCAGGAAGACCACTTCAGAAGGCAGATCAATGAGCTGAGTTTTTGGGGCAGCCCTCTGGGGCAGGCAGCCTGGTGGGGTCATCCTACCTGTGTGGACTACCTGATCACACAGGGAGCACAGGTAGACTTAGCTGATGAGGATGACTATTCTCCTCTCTCCTGGGCCGTGTTCTGCGGTCACCTGGACTGTGTCCGGATCCTCCTGGAAGCCGGGGCCGACCCCAACAGAAACATACACGACATATACACCCCGGTCTACGTGGCTGCCCGGGATGGAAGGCTGGAGATACTGCAGGAACTCATCAGGTGCTGTGCTGCTGTTCCTGTTGACATAGACACTGATCACACCATCAAGAGGTCTCCTCTCTACATCAGTGCTAAACGCAACCACCTGGACTGCTTCTGCCTGCTGCTCCAGGCCACTGGCGTTCTGACCCGTGAAGTGGCTTCTCTCCTGCTGGAGGTGGTGCTGCATTACAGGTGCAACACGGCCTTCGTCCAGCTGCTGTTGGACCACGGCGCTGACCCGGCCCTGGTGACCACAAAGCAGGCACAGCTGGAGGAGAGGGCAGATCCCGATGCTCTCAGGGTCTTTCTGGAGGCCAAGAGATGTCCTCGCAGTCTGGCCCACGTGTGTCGGATTCAGATCCGCCAAGCGCTGGGCACACATCGCCTGAACCAAGTCCACTCCCTACCACTAACACAAGTGATGAAGGACTTTGTGCTCCACCAAAACTGACTTGAAGGACTGTCAGTTTATTTATTTTCATTTCCTAGATTTAGTTCTTCAGTGACTGTGTTTCAAACAAATCTAGGAGCAGAGATTATATACCATCAGCATACACCACCTGTAGCCAATCCTACTACTATCATTGGAGAGTGATAATTGGAGTGTGTCCGTGTGTGTTCGGTTCATCGTCTCCAGAGTCGCCACCCCAGAATTGAGTGGGCACAGCGTGCAGAAATTATGTTGATCTTAATATGACGTGAGGTTGTTAGCTTTGCACAGAAACATTCGGGATAAATACTTTTTAATTGTATACTTGATTGCATTTCAGAGCCTGTCATTTTTACTTTTACTTCATTAAACAAGTTGAATCAGTACTTCTACTTTTTCCAGAGTCTTGATTTAGGCAAGTAACTGTACTTCTACTTGAGTAAAGAATGTGTGTACTTCTCCCATCTCTGACCATTTCCCACAAAAACATCTACATTCCCTGATGTGTTCAGGATTAGCGGTCTGGTCCGTTTGACTGCATGGCTAGAGAGAGTGGATTCAGCTTGACCCAGAGGAGAGGAGGTCACAATGAACGTTCCATACGGAGGAACCTTTTCACCTTGCTCCCTCTACCAATCAAATCCACTAGCCACAGGGATGTCTAGACCACTGCTCCCTCCCAGTCTTTCTCCTGCATTACATCAGCAGTGAGTGTACATTACATTAACCTATCACAGTGCAATATCTCTCAACGCTCCCCGCACTGTCAAATCATGCCTATACCCCTTTCAGCTAATCCCAGCCTTAAGTGATTTCTTTTTTCTACCCATAATTGGAAATTATGCTCCTAAATGAATCGTTAAGCACGGCATGTTTTGTCCCACGCACTGGAAACATTTCCCTCTGCTTTATTTTATTTTTTATTTTTTTATTTTTTTGACAGTCACTCACTTTAATGGAAGTGAATGCGTTGCGTGCATTCCGAGCATTTGTGCTCAACGGAGACAATTTCAAAACAATGGCGGCCTGATTTATTGACTGGGGTGGGAAAAGCCGCGTCTAGCAAAACAGTACACATACCTCCAGAATAATCTGATTTCAGTGTTTCAAATTGCTTCTCTGTCTATGTTTCACCCGTGGAGACATGGGGAGGGCGGCTGCATTTAGCTTCTCTTAGCGCCGGACAGGCCGGCGTGCGCTTCCCGGCTATTATGATTCCCTCACCAGGCAAAGATGAGAAAATAAATTGGCATTCCACTCCGGGCTGTGCCACAATCAAGGTGGAGTGTCTCCACAGTGAAACACTCGCATCCAAATTTAAACTTGCATTATTGAGAAAGCGTGGTAACGATTCACCGCTCTAGCACGTCCCGCTCCCCTTCCCGGCTAACCCAGCAAGACCCCCGCTCTCTCCGAACCTCCCTCTTGCTTAAGCACATGAGTAACGGGCGGTGTCCTGGCAAAGGGGGGGGTGGGGGATCCAAGTCTGAACATTAAGCCTGCTATTCGCCCCACTGAGCCAATGAATTTTTGATAAACTGTCCCTGGAGGTTCATAAACAGAGAGAGAGAGAGATGGACAAGGAGGGGGGCAGGCGGGCAGCAAAGGAAGGGCGGGGGCGGTTCAGTGCAGCGAAAAGAGCCACAAGATGCGTTTTTCCCCATTAGGCATACACTGACACCTGCTGTGGCGTGCACTCACAGAGAGGTGGCAGCACATGCTCCGCGGCAGCTGTAAACAAGGCAGCGGTCCCTGTGTTTCCCTGCCTGCGCTGCACAGTCGACCCCCACCATCCATTTGGCCCTCTGGTTTATGATTACCATAAACGCCTGGATTGCCCCGCATAAAAACGTGGAGTGGAGACGAGGGCCTGCACTTCCATTAGTGGCCTCTTTTTACTGGAAGGGCCAAGTATGTCTCCTGGGCAAGGCCGGCTCTCACTGTCCTCTACACTCCAAATAGACTGTGTAATCAAGGACTGAGCTAAGTGGATAGCACCACTGATAGTGGTGATGTTCATCAAATGATTATTCATAGAGAATGCACTGCAGTGTGCGTTAGAGAGGTAATAAGGGGCAGGGAGGGTCTCATCCTGGATGATGAGTGGATGGTATTCATGAGGAAAAGAAACATCAATGTCCTCCCAATGCTGTTCCTAATACGTCATCGTTGTACCATTTTCAAAACAATATTTTTTCAAGATAAATAGAAGGGGGGAAAAAACACGTCTGCCGTCTCTTTTGGTTATTTTAGGAATAATTGAATACAGTATTAAGATGCTGGTTCAGTTTTTCTGGGAGGGAAATGTAATTTGTACATTGCTCACAGATAACTCTTTGAATATCCTCCAACCAAGAGCGCTTTGTGTGCAGACCCACACCTTGCTATAATTAATTACTGTAGATTGCATTTTAGAAAAAAAGCCCCCCAGAATTGTAAGAGTTGGCAAAATGTTCACAGCCAATGTGCTTGCTGTTGTATAACTACTGTGATGTAGAAACTGTCCTATCTTGGCCAGTAAATGTACACTCCGAATGAGTCTTTGTATAATGAGATTGAAGAGCACAACAGATCTAAAAACCTAAAACATGTGGTTCTTTATCTGATGGATTAAATTATCCAATAGTTTTTCCCCCCTCTGATTTTTTCTTTTACTGGCAAGAGCAGACGCTGGCATTTATATTGTTTTCAGTAAGGGACATGTAATAACATCAGACCAGGAAGCTGTCAGCTAATAGGCACATGGTCCATTGTTATCATGGCTCATATACTTTTCTGTCGGGTCATTTGGTGACTTTGGGAGTGTGTGTCCAACTCAGTTGAAATAGTAGCAGTTGTGCAGAGTTGTAGTTCTAGCGATTCCTTTCCACAGAAGTCTCTGTGATGCATTGGGTTGCAGGGTCTTGCTGAGACAGTACATTTAGCGACTTGACTTATTCAGTGAAAATTTCCTTTTGATTTGATCCCATCCGGTTTGTTTATAGAAAGCAACTTCTCCGGGGATGAAATACGGGCGGGGGGAGACAAATATGGAAATCCAAACAAATAAATCCAATGTTCCACTGCATACAAATTTGCAAACCAACTAAAAATACATTTGAACAACCAGCTCAGCAATGATTGTGATTAGCATCAGCTCTGCAGAGAAGCGCATCATCTTCCCTTTTCTTAAAGTGCAGAGATTAAAATGTGAAAGCCTCTCCCATAGGGATTCAAACAGCACAATACACTTAATATATGCAGGAGAGAAAATCCATTATGAACATGATGACAAGAGATCAATGTTGCCTCTTAGTCCCAGTGACAGTCTGAAACTAATATACTCATTAGCTATAATGCCACCATGATATGAATTGGATTGGCATTGCTTTTAATAGTCCTTCATCTGTCTATATGTGGTAAAGCGTGGCATTGTGGGAACGCAATCCGTCACATGTCTCGGAGCAGCGGTGCCGAGCAGTGGGATGAAATTGGGAAGCTATTGTGAGAATTATAGGGGAGTTGTGCACCTTAAAATAGCTTAAAATACATGTATTTTGGACTGCTCTCTGCTCTCACTTTGAATGACTGTAGGTGGACCGTATAGGGAGTGGAAGAGCAGTTGAACAAGCAAGAAGATTTCACCTCGTTTGGTCTTCTTCCAGGCTTTTCTTCCCCACGCCTCCAAATGTATCTTTTGCAGAGTTCTGTACAATTTATTCACTGCACACTTTCCCCATACTGTATGTAAACAATACTGTAGATTCAGCAGTTAGAAGTCAGTTCATTGTCATAGCTCCAGTATTTGCACTTCAAAAAGATGCATTGGAATAATTCAACACTTCTTTTTCAACTATTCAGGGAAGGATTATGTCTCCTCTAATTGCATCTGCATTCTTTGTTTTCTCTCTGTCCATTCTCTGTAACAAGCTTATAACAAGGGCTAACCGTTTCATCCCCATGTTTCATTCACTGCCAGTGAATTGATGACATTCATTCATAGTTATGGTAAGAACGCCAAGTCTGAGTATATGAGTGTGAGTCTGAGTGTGACGAGTGCCCAGGCTTCTTATAACCACATCATCATCTGCTTGTCTCCGACTAATGGCAATTGACCTTTTTCACAGCAGCCGTTTTGTGTCTAAAAGGCAGGAAGTAACGCAAGTGCAGGCAAAACATTAATGAGGGTTTGCCAACTTCCAATCCATGTAGGTTTTCCAGGTTCCGGGGAGCCTCGTTAATGTTTTGGTTGCACCTGTGTTACTTAATGGTTTTGCACAGTACACTCGCGTGTGAACACAGATAGATGTGTAGGGAGATGGAGAGAGCAGAGAAGAAGAAGGTATGATTTATTCACATGTCTCTAATAACAGCATGAGTGTGCCGCCGCCCTTTTGGTGCTGTTGTGCTCTCGTATGTTCAATGTGGGTCTTTTTTCGACTTTGCACTTGGTTTGCAAGACCTTTGACGATTGACCTAAGCTTTTATGCGCTGGTTACATTTCATGATCCCCGGACCCTAGAATGAAATAACAGCAGACTATCAATAGGGAAAAGTTTTTTTCTTAACTCTTCTGAAATTTTGGAGAATTTGAGTTTTACTGACTGTAGCCAAAAAATACGACTTTAGACCCTTAGCCTCTCAGTGTCATCATTAGCCTGGGTAAAGAACGAACTTAAGCTACAGGCATAGCCTGTGATGTCACGTTGAAGGCTGGGTTTACCCAGGCTATGTCATCACCATACCTTCCTTAAAAAGTTATAGTTTCAGAAGAATTTTCTTATCTTCATGATCGGTGCATTAGGCACAGATACCATTAGGCTAATTCTATCAGTCTGATTGTCTCAATTAATTGCTCATCAGCAGCAGGTTGAGGAGGTGCAACACACCCAGCCCACCCACTGACTGCTATGAGACACTATTCCACAAATGTGCGTAGTACACATAGATTAATCAATAAATAGACATCAATAAATAGACAGACACGGGCGTCCGGGTAGGGTAGCGGTAGATTCCCTGCCTACCAACACGAGGGTCGCAGGTTCACGCCCCCATGTTACCTCCGGCTTGGTCGGGCGTCCATACAGGCACGATTGGCTTAAGGGTATGTGTCCTGGTCGCTGCACTAGCGCCTCCTCTGGTCGGTCGGGGCGCCTGTTCGGTGCCGGAAGGGAACTGGTGGGAATAGCGTGACCCTCCCACATGCTACATCCTACTGGTGAAGCTCGCCGCTGTCAGGTGAAAAGAAGTGGCTGGCAACTGCGCATGTGGCAGAGGAAGCATGGTGCTAGTCTATGGCTCTCTGCAGATCGGCAGAGGGGGTGGAGCAGCAACTGGGGAAGCAGGGGGAAATTGGCCAAGTACAATTGGGGAGAAAATGGGTGAAGAATCATATAAAATTCATTAAAAAAAAAGACAGACAGACATGGTAGCTCTGTGTTAGCGCGTTGCCACACTTTAAAGCCTCCAGCTTTCTGCTCTATAGCGCCCAGCCTCACGTCATGTGTGCGTGTGTGTGCGTGAGCGCGTGCGCGCACGTGTGTGTGTGCATGAGCGCACGTGTGTGTGTGTGCATGAGCGCACGTGTGTGTGTGTGCATGAGCGCACGTGTGTACTTGTGTGTGCGTGTCATATGTCTAACAGAGCAGGAGAATTATCCCCACATACCCATTATATCCCCTCTTCATTAATGCAAAGATAACAGGGAAAGAAATGCAAATAACATGATAGATAGATGATATGAAATAACATGATAGATAGGCAGGCCCTGCATTGTTTTGTATTTCTATTAGTCTTGTCGTGCTGTTAGCCACCTCTCAGCTGCAAAAGTGATATGAATAAATATCTCTGTAAACCTATCAGCCAGTAAAAAGACTAAGTGTTGCTAGGCATTCTGGCTGTACGCTGCAAGTACCTATTGACTCCTGCATAACTGTGTGTGTGCGCGCGTGTGTGTGGACTTCATCACCAGTGCTAAGGGCCAATGCCGGGGGGAGAGTAACTTGTGCTGAGGTAGTCAGAGCCAAGCAGTGCTGGAAACAGCTGATTCCTAACCGTAGCTTCATACATCATGGCAAAGCAGAGAATCTAGGCCAATGGCTGTGAAAGGAGAAGACGTGGGGAGAGACAGAGATCAGAATCACAATCACTTTTATTGCCACCGTATGCAATTTATATATGAGGAATTTTGTCTTAGTGTCATTATGCAGCATAGCGGTCATGTTAATATTCAGAGATAAAGAAATAGGAAAACAACAAAAAGACAATCACAACATTGCAAGTATATACATAAGTGGAGCAGGCATAAAATATGAATACACACATCCAAAGCATGATTTTAATATTCACAATTCATACTTTACAGTTGGAGTTGCAGTACCAAAACTAATGAGGTTATGATCCAGTTTTCGAGAATCCCAAAGATTAAATACGTTGAGCTTCTAGTTGAGGCTGCTTTTTGCAGACATTGTATACCACCTGCTGGCAACTTCATTTTTCGTGGAGCCTCTCATTAAATGTATGAAAGCTTGAAGGAAGTCAGATTTTTCCTTCGTCTCCATCTGTATTTTTGGCCCATATGGGAGGAAGTGCGACACAGAGCTCTCTCTTCTCTACCGTCTCTGATTTCTCCTGACGTCACTCCACTCTGCCTTTCATCGCTCAGGGAGTTTGCTGAGAAAGCAACACATGCATACATCAGCTATCTAATCTATCGCCTCCGAGTCCGTCAACACTGCCACACTCTCTCTCACTCTCTCTCTCTCACACACACACACACACACACACACACACACACACGCACGCACACACACACACACACACCCACACACACACACACACACACACACACACACACACACACACACACCCTCAGTGACTGAGAAGGTGGGCTGAGCATAGTTTCACCTACAGTACATTAAAGCAGTGGTTCTCAAATGGGGGTCCGGGAACCCCCAGGGGTCCGTGGCACTTTGCCAGGGGGTCCGCGAAAAGTTTTCAGGAAAATATAATTTAAAACTTTTTTGTTTGTTTGTTGCAAAAGCTTCATAGTTCAACGAAAATATTTTATGCTTTGAATCTAAAATGGTTCATGGGTTACATTCTAATCTAACAAACCTATCAATTTAAAAGTCAAGCATGTTACCGTGGAAACAATTAAGCTTAGCCCAAAATCACAAATCAGAATGAGGGGGTCCCCGGTATATTTTCTATCATGTAAGGGGTCCTTGGCTAAAAAACCTTTGAGAACCTTTGCATGGATAGGTTCACCCCCAAAATGAAAATTCAGTCATTATCTACTCACCCCCATGCCGATGGAAGGTACGGGTGAAGATTTGTTCTCAAAACAGTCCTGGAGTTTCACAGCAAAACACTGTTGTAGCATTCTCCTAAACAATTGACGTGGATGATGACCAACTTTCAAATGTAAAAACATGACGGAAAACAATTCTAATAATAAAATAACATACTCCATGGCTCCATACTGCTCGCCTGGCATAATCCAAGTCTACAGAAGCCCTGAGATGCCAAGTTGGCTTGAAAAGCTGAAATCTTCACTTAGCCACGTTGCTCCAAGCAGAAGAGGTGGAGCTACAGACAAGTAGTATGTTTTTGTTTTTGTTTTTTTGTTGGTCTACTTCATGGTGTTTTGCTGTGTGGAACTCCAGGACCGTTTTGTGGACTAGAAAAATCACCCATCCTTCCAGTATCTTTTATTTATACTCCAGTGCAATAATATATGTCTAATGTATGTCTAATGTTTAATTGTATGTTTAATTAGGTATATGCTATTTGCACCTGTACGTCAAATACGTCGAATTTAAAATGATTAAGCACGTCTAAAATATGCACATGACATGTGTGCACCTATGTGCAGTGAATATGCCACTGTCTCTGACTTGTCTTATCACTCTACTGCCTTATTGCTTGTTGTGTCTCTTGTTATTTTTGCACTCATATGCCCTGTTATATTTGTACTATGTTGTAAACGGAGTCCACAGCACAAGAATTTCACACGTGATACTTGTACCACGGAGTGACAATAAAAATCTTGAATCTTGAATCTTGAATCTATATCTATTCCAGTATAAACAAAGCACACTTACCCTGGTACCAACCTCCACTGTATATATTGTATATCATTTCTATTCTACTTATTCTCCATTTACTTATTTTATATTTTTACCTTTTGTTTGTGACATTGCTGCTACAGGTATGTTTGACCTTGTCATTCTGTGCTGATGAAGAGTAGCCCTCCTAATTTCGTTGTGTCATGTACAATGACAATAAAGGATTTCTAAATCGGCATGGGGTGAGTAGATAATGAGCGAATTTAAATTTTTGGGTGAACTTATCCTTTAAAGTCGAAGTGAACCGGAACGGAATGCACTAGCGCGAGCGTTGGAGACTGAAAACATATCTTGTCTGAGATGACAGGGTTGAGAGGCGGACCATATACGGTGTTGATGATTTGATTTGACAATTCTGGGAACTGGCTTTGGCATTGGCCAATCCTGGCGTGTTCCACCCCCAAATCGAGTGGGATTCAGCGTGTTGTCGTGCTACGCGAGTGGGATCCGCAGAGTACCAGGCACCAGCTGCTTCTGTGCGGAACGAGCGGACAATCCGATGCATGGGTGCTGGCCGCCCGCCTGGAATCTCCGAGAGGCGACCCCTGACAACCAGGCTCTCAAGCGCGCGCCTTTATCGCTATTTCTGTAAATACGATATTCCTGGAATGTGCGTTTTAATGAGCCAGTTACATTTCTTTGCATTCTTAGACATTATCGTTTTTGTTTTTTGTTCATGTTTCATACAATTGGCCAAGTTACTAGTTAGTTTATGGGACAGGCACAAGGCACCATTTTCTACTTCATTTGGAAGAGAAAATTATCCTGAAATTAAGATTTGATTGACAGCTGCCATGTCATGATATGATTGGTTGAAATGGGGTAGAAATTTGATAGTACTAGGTGACGTCAGCAAACTGTAGATTACTGTTATGAATGAAATCTTGAAAAATGAACTTTTGATGTGAAAAAGTGTGAAAAACTAAAGAAATTAGATTTTTGTGGTTTCTTTTTGCATACATTATTAAATAGGTGCACTGCATACCCAGGTATTTGAACTAAAATAAAAGAAGTCATTTTTGGGTTCAGCTCGACTTTAAGCTCTATTTTTCCTCTCTGCCCTCCATGCTCCCTCCTTCCAGTGAGAGGGGGGAGAGAGAGAGACCTTACAGTGAGAGGGGAGAGAGAGAGAGACCTTACAGTGAGAGGGGAGAGAGAGAGAGAAAGCAGGGGAGGATGTTAAAAAGGTCGCCACCACACCATTAGCTATAGTGCGTGTCGGCGGTGACGATAAATAAACAAACGGATAAATAAAAATAGGGCCAGGTAGTTAGTGGCGTAATGAGACAGCTGCGCCCGTCCAGAATCGATGCAGCTCCAGAGACAGTAATCACTACAGCTTCCTTAACCGTGTTTTAATTGGATGTCAGTCATTGACACTGGCGCGCCACACCTCCTACAGTACAGTAGCCTCTCTGCATGCCTGTACTCGTAGGAGAAAGGCACAATGAACGATGTTGGTGTGTGCTTGATTACATCCGACGTGTGCCTTTGCACTGACTGGTGTATATGAGCATGTGTATCCGTGTGTGTGTGTGTGGCAGCGCTCCCCGGTCATTAGCATTGATTTTTTTCCCCTCCAGGAGGGGGCTCTCTCCCTCTTCAAAGCACCCCCCCAAACCCGCATCTCTCCATTGTACAAATACCCATAATTTTGCTCTCACGGTCTCGGCCGCTGTGGGCAAGCGGGCCGGTGGGCCCCGCGCTCCAGCGGTGTAAAAGATGGCAGCCATCGATCGGGGCACCCGGACGCCTCCCCTGCCCCCCCCCCCCCCCCTTCCCTTCCACTGAAGGATACCTCTATCGATGGGAATCTTAGGTAAGTTACGAGTGCGCCTGCCCGGCTTCCAATTAACTAACAGACCCGGTGCCAGCCAGCCACCACCTCCCTTCCCTGACAGCGTATTTGTCAGCCGCAGGCATTGAACTGCACAGCTGCAAGAAGTGTGTACATCTCTGTGTGTGTGTGTGTGTGTGTGTGTGTGTGTGTGTGTGTGTGTGTGTGTGTGTACTGTATGGACTTCATCACCAGTGCTAAGGGCCAGTGCCGGGAGAGTAGCTTATGCTGAGGTAGTCAGAGCCAAGCAGCTTTTTCCCCCTGTATAGGCTGCTTAACTATCAGGGACAGACAGAAGTGTGGTGAAGAGTGGGAGAGGTGGAGGATGGGTGTGTGACGTCCATACTGTATACTAACAGCAGGAGAGGTGGAGGATGGGTGTGTGTGTTCATACTGTATACTAACAGCAGGAGAGGTGGAGGATGGGTGTGTGTGTTCATACTGTATACTAACAGCAGGAGAGGTGGAGGATGGGTGTGTGTTCATACTGTATACTAACAGCAGGAGAGGTGGAGGATGGGTGTGTGTTCATACTGTATACTAACAGCAGGAGAGGTGGAGGATGGGTGTGTGTGTTCATACTGTATACTAACAGCAGGAGAGGTGGAGGATGGGTGTGTGTGTTCATACTGTATACTAACAGCAGGAGAGGTGGAGGATGGGTGTGTGTGTTCATACTGTATACTAACAGCAGGAGAGGTGGAGGATGGGTGTGTGTGTTCATACTGTATACTAACAGCAGGAGAGGTGGAGGATGGGTGTGTGTTCATACTGTATACTAACAGCAGGAGAGGTGGAGGATGGGTGTGTGTGTTCATACTGTATACTAACAGCAGGAGAGGTGGAGGATGGGTGTGTGATGTTCATACTGTATACTAACAGCAGGAGAGGTGGAGGATGGCTGTGTGATGTTCATACTGTATACTAACAGCAGGAGAGGTGGAGGATGGCTGTGTGATGTTCATACTGTATACTAACAGCAGGAGAGGTGGAGGATGGGTGTGTGATGTTCATACTGTATACTAACAGCAGGAGAGGTGGAGGATGGCTGTGTGATGTTCATACTGTATACTAACAGCAGGAGAGGTGGAGGATGGCTGTGTGATGTTCATACTGTATACTAACAGCAGGAGAGGTGGAGGATGGCTGTGTGTGTGTTCATACTGTATACTAACAGCAGGAGAGGTGGAGGATGGCTGTGTGATGTTCATACTGTATACTAACAGCAGGAGAGGTGGAGGATGGCTGTGTGATGTTCATACTGTATACTAACAGCAGGAGAGGTGGAGGATGGCTGTGTGTGTTCATACTGTATACTAACAGCAGGAGAGGTGGAGGATGGCTGTGTGTGTTCATACTGTATACTAACAGCAGGAGAGGTGGAGGATGGCTGTGTGTGTGTTCATACTGTATACTAACAGCAGGAGAGGTGGAGGATGGGTGTGTGTGTTCATACTGTATACTAACAGCAGGAGAGGTGGAGGATGGGTGTGTGTGTTCATACTGTATACTAACAGCAGGAGAGGTGGAGGATGGCTGTGTGATGTTCATACTGTATACTAACAGCAGGAGAGGTGGAGGATGGCTGTGTGTGTTCATACTGTATACTAACAGCAGGAGAGGTGGAGGATGGCTGTGTGTGTGTTCATACTGTATACTAACAGCAGGAGAGGTGGAGGATGGCTGTGTGTGTTCATACTGTATACTAACAGCAGGAGAGGTGGAGGATGGCTGTGTGTGTTCATACTGTATACTAACAGCAGGAGAGGTGGAGGATGGGTGTGTGTTCATACTGTATACTAACAGCAGGAGAGGTGGAGGATGGGTGTGTGTGTTCATACTGTATACTAGCAGCAGGAGAGGTGGAGGATGGGTGTGTGTGTTCATACTGTATACTAACAGCAGGAGAGGTGGAGGATGGGTGTGTGTTCATACTGTATACTAACAGCAGGAGAGGTGGAGGATGGGTGTGTGTTCATACTGTATACTAACAGCAGGAGAGGTGGAGGATGGCTGTGTGATGTTCATACTGTATACTAACAGCAGGAGAGGTGGAGGATGGGTGTGTGTGTGTTCATACTGTATACTAACAGCAGGAGAGGTGGAGGATGGGTGTGTGTTCATACTGTATACTAACAGCAGGAGAGGTGGAGGATGGGTGTGTGTGTTCATACTGTATACTAGCAGCAGGAGAGGTGGAGGATGGGTGTGTGTTCATACTGTATACTAACAGCAGGAGAGGTGGAGGATGGGTGTGTGTTCATACTGTATACTAGCAGCAGGAGAGGTGGAGGATGGGTGTGTGTTCATACTGTATACTAACAGCAGGAGAGGTGGAGGATGGGTGTGTGTTCATACTGTATACTAACAGCAGGAGAGGTGGAGGATGGGTGTGTGTTCATACTGTATACTAACAGCAGGAGAGGTGGAGGATGGGTGTGTGTGTTCATACTGTATACTAACAGCAGGAGAGGTGGAGGATGGGTGTGTGTGTTCATACTGTATACTAACAGCAGGAGAGGTGGAGGATGGGTGTGTGTTCATACTGTATACTAACAGCAGGAGAGGTGGAGGATGGGTGTGTGTGTGTTCATACTGTATACTAACAGCAGGAGAGGTGGAGGATGGGTGTGTGTGTTCATACTGTATACTAACAGCAGGAGAGGTGGAGGATGGGTGTGTGTGTTCATACTGTATACTAACAGCAGGAGAGGTGGAGGATGGGTGTGTGTGTTCATACTGTATACTAACAGCAGGAGAGGTGGAGGATGGGTGTGTGTTCATACTGTATACTAACAGCAGGAGAGATGGAGGATGGGTGTGTGTGTTCATACTGTATACTAACAGCAGGAGAGATGGAGGATGGGTGTGTGTGTTCATACTGTATACTAACAGCAGGAGAGGTGGAGGATGGGTGTGTGTGTGTTCATACTGTATACTAACAGCAGGAGAGATGGAGGATGGGTGTGTGTGTTCATACTGTATACTAACAGCAGGAGAGGTGGAGGATGGGTGTGTGTGATGTTCATACTGTATACTAACAGCAGGAGAGATGGAGGATGGGTGTGTGTGATGTTCATACTGTATACTAACAGCAGGAGAGGTGGAGGATGGGTGTGTGTGATGTTCATACTGTATACTAACAGCAGGAGAGGTGGAGGATGGCTGTGTGATGTTCATACTGTATACTAGCAGCAGGAGAGGTGGAGGATGGGTGTGTGATGTTCATACTGTATACTAACAGCAGGAGAGGTGGAGGATGGCTGTGTGATGTTCATACTGTATACTAACAGCAGGAGAGATGGAGGATGGGTGTGTGTGTTCATACTGTATACTAACAGCAGGAGAGGTGGAGGATGGGTGTGTGTGTTCATACTGTATACTAACAGCAGGAGAGATGGAGGATGGGTGTGTGTTCATACTGTATACTAGCAGCAGGAGAGGTGGAGGATGGGTGTGTGTGATGTTCATACTGTATACTAACAGCAGGAGAGATGGAGGATGGGTGTGTGTTCATACTGTATACTAACAGCAGGAGAGGTGGAGGATGGGTGTGTGTGTTCATACTGTATACTAACAGCAGGAGAGATGGAGGATGGGTGTGTGTGTTCATACTGTATACTAGCAGCAGGAGAGATGGAGGATGGGTGTGTGTTCATACTGTATACTAACAGCAGGAGAGGTGGAGGATGGGTGTGTGTTCATACTGTATACTAACAGCAGGAGAGGTGGAGGATGGGTGTGTGTGTTCATACTGTATACTAACAGCAGGAGAGGTGGAGGATGGGTGTGTGTTCATACTGTATACTAACAGCAGGAGAGGTGGAGGATGGGTGTGTGTTCATACTGTATACTAACAGCAGGAGAGGTGGAGGATGGGTGTGTGTGTGTTCATACTGTATACTAACAGCAGGAGAGGTGGAGGATGGGTGTGTGTGTTCATACTGTATACTAGCAGCAGGAGAGGTGGAGGATGGGTGTGTGTGTTCATACTGTATACTAGCAGCAGGAGAGGTGGAGGATGGGTGTGTGACGTCCATACTGTATACTAACAGCAGGAGAGGTGGAGGATGGGTGTGTGACGTCCATACTGTATACTAGCAGCAGGAGAGGTGGAGGATGGCTGTGTGATGTTCATACTGTATACTAACAGCAGGAGAGGTGGAGGATGGCTGTGTGACGTCCATACTGTATACTAACAGCAGGAGAGGTGGAGGATGGGTGTGTGACGTCCATACTGTATACTAACAGCAGGAGAGGTGGAGGATGGGTGTGTGACGTCCATACTGTATACTAGCAGCAGGAGAGGTGGAGGATGGCTGTGTGACAGCCATACTGTATACTAGCAGCAGGAGAGGTGGAGGATGGCTGTGTGACAGCCATACTGTATACTAGCAGCAGGAGAGGTGGAGGATGGCTGTGTGACAGCCATACTGTATACTAGCAGCAGGAGAGGTGGAGGATGGCTGTGTGTGCAGTGCACATACTGTATAGGTATAGCAGGTGACGTGTTCTCAACGAGAAGGGACGACTCCGTGACAGTCTCTCCAGGTTCCGTTGCTCAGAAAACACCTCTTTCACCTTGGATGGCGATTATCATTCACGATGACCATGAGGGTATAATCATAAAAATAATAATTGTCTGGTCTTTTGCATGGAACTCCCTCATC
Source organism: Poromitra crassiceps (assembly GCF_964638095.1). Lineage (NCBI taxonomy): Eukaryota > Metazoa > Chordata > Actinopteri > Beryciformes > Melamphaidae > Poromitra > Poromitra crassiceps. The sequence continues at coordinate 36,186,027 of NC_139628.1, forward strand.
ATAAATGCACAGGCTATTGCATTAGATAGGATAGCTCAGGAGTAATCGGACTCATAACCAGTAGGGGTGGGAATCGCTGAGTAGCTCACGATACGATATCGTCACGATACTTGGCCCCCGATAACGATATTATCACGATACAGCGATACTGCGATAATCGATATATTGGAAGACGATACATCACGATACCTGTGTAACTGAAGAGAAAAAAATACCCCTAAAAGGCAAGAAGCAGGTATTATGTATTTATTAGCAGAATTGACATGAACTCTCTCAGAGTTCACTCACTCACTCATACCATTTTCGATACCACGGAGGAAAAGTTACACATTAAGTCTTTTTATTATTATTATTAAAACAAGAAAACCTATATAACCTACCTACCTATATAATTTCTAAAAGATATTAATGATCAAACATTTCCATTCATGTAGCCTACAGTATTTATGTTTTTGTTTCAACTACAAACATAAATAAACGTCAACTTGAAACTATGTTTCAACTACCACACACAGCATAATATTTTAGCCTGTTTATTAAAAAAAAAAAAAAAAATTTTTTAATAAACATATCGATACTTGGTGCCAGTGTATCGATAACGTATCGCAAGTGGAAATATCGCGATACCGTGAGTATCGATATTTTGTCCCACCCCTAATAACCAGTCTCACCTAGCCAGGGTGCTATTTCCACAATGTCACGCTGGGGTGAAAGGAGTAATAGTAAATGAGATTGTCCCCGCTGAGCACAAACCACAGTCGCTGTGTCTCTGCTGCATGTCATTATTATTTATTTTCTGATCAATACATGTGGTGCGGGAAAAAGGCACACCTCTTCTATTGTGTCCGACAAGATTACACGGGTGTGTGGGTCTGTCCAGGCAGCCACACGGAGCCGTACCGCACCTGGACATAGGCCATTAGACTAGCACATGCTTCCTCCCGTACATGTGCAGTCGCCAGCCGCTTCTTTTCACCTCACAGCGAGGAGTTTCACCGGCAGGACGTACAGTAGCATGTGGGAGGATCATGCTATTCCCCCCAGTTACCCTCCAACCTGAACAGGCACCGCCGACCGACCAGAGGAGGCGCTAGTGCAGCGATCACAGTCATTATTTGAAGTCACTGTTTGAAGATTGAATATTGGGTGACATGAGAGAGGCTGTATTAAATTAGGTTCATGTTAGAAACCACCTTTTTGACAGATGACGCTCTCTCTCTCTCTCTCCCTCACACACACACACACACACACACACACACACACACACACACACACACACACACACACACACACAGACACACACACACACACACACACACACACACACACACACACCCACCCACCCTCACCCTCTAGTCTACAACATGTGTGTATGCTCTGAACACGGCGTTACTGGACTCAAAACAGATGTGCACATGCATACTGTACACAGCTGGAGTTTTAATACCAGTACCTGTCCTGTACACATAACTTGCCAACTGGTTATCTTCCACCTACTCTTATTGACTTTTTTTTGATTGGCTAATAAACAGGTCTGCATTAGTTAAGCCATACCATCATCCCCTCTGGAGAATATTTACATTCTGTATAAGCACATTATGATTATTAAAAGAAAACTGGCTTCTCAGAAGAAGAAAAAATGCAATTGTAAGAGACCCGAAATTAATTAGGCAAAGACAACAAACAGCCGAGCAAGAAAATGAGGAGATGGAGAGAGAGAGAGAGAGAGAGAGAGAAGCTTCACAGCTGCGTGCCTGCACAACTGAAACCCTTGCCGCTGAAGCTGCAATTAATATTCCAAGACTCAACTGCCACCGATTATTTCAAGTGCCATTGTTTTCCCCGCCACTGAAGTGGCTTACAGTAATCATCTTAATGTTTTAGGGAGCAGTCGTGAGAAGCTTGACTCTTTCTTCCCCTTCCGTCAGTTTAATAGGATGTTTGCAAGCCAAACACATTAAGGTCTGATTCCTCCAACATGATCCTACTCCTCTCTGCCTCTCTCCCCTGCCTATAAACCCTGAAAATCTGTCATTTTGCCAGGTAGTTGTTTTTGGCAGGTTTAGTTACCCCCCCCCCCCCCCCCTGCTCTCTCTCTCTCTGTCTGTGTGTGTGTGTGTGTGTGTGTGTGTCTCTCTCTCTCTCCCCCCCCCCCCCCCCCTTCCCCCTCTGTCAGGCACTGAGCCCACTGGGCCCAGTGGGGGAGATCTAGCAATCCGCGTAATGTGAGCATAATAACACCAACAAAACATCTCATTCCACGTCTAATTCAGTGTAGCGGCTGGGGCCGCCCTGTGTGGGATAGAAGACAATCCTCTCTACCCTTCCCTCCCCACTACAGACTGACTGGCTTTTCTGAATAGCTTTTCACTGCAAGAAAATAGGATTCAGAATTGCATGCAGGTATGAGTTGGCATTCAAACAAAACAAAGTCCATAGTGATTTTTATTTATTTATTTGATACAGCACCCCCTCCTCTCGCATCCCCCCCGACACATACATGCATATCCTAGCACTCACTACCTCTCTCATGCACTAGCATATCTATACATAGGCAAACATACGTAACATAAACACAGCATATCAACATACCATCTTTTCTTTTTCTTTTTTTTACACACTTTTGTAATCGGAACCTCCCCCCAAATGTCTGCTCAACCACCAAAAAATACATCTTGACAGGAACACTCAACCGATTCTCAACCAGCTTTTGTATCATTACAAATCATTACAATTACATTTGTATCAGTAGTATACCTGAAAACATTCATTTAGTTTGACAGTTTTTGAGAGTTGATTTGAGTTAAGTTGTGGAGGAGTCATGTAATTTGTGCATGAATGACATCACTGCAAAATTCTCAATAGTAGTTAGTAGATATACTGTACAGTACTACTGATTTGATTGATTCTACTGGTTGAAAATCGGTAGTGTTGCTATAATGATTGGGCTGACCATTCCTGTGGAAATGACACAGATTCCCATGATAGAAAATCAACCTCTGTGATTTCAGTGGCATTTTGGGTTATTGCATTTAATGCATTATGAGAAAAGCCAATGGCATTGTAATCAAAGGCGTTTATCCTTTCTGTCTCTGAATTCCAACCCACGGCGTCCCGATTTCATCAGCTATATCACAGCTCTCATGATTTCATCAGCTATATCACAGCTCTCATGACTTCATCAGCTATATCACAGCTCTCATGACTTCATCAGCTATATCACAGCTCTCATGACTTCATCAGCTATATCACAGCTCTCATGACTTCATCAGCTATATCACAGCTCTCATGACTTCATCAGCTATATCACAGCTCTCATGACTTCATCAGCTATATCACAGCTCTCATGATTTCATCAGCTATATCACAGCTCTCATGATTTCATCAGCTATATCACAGCTCTCATGACTTCATCAGCTATATCACAGCTCTCATGACTTCATCAGCTATATCACAGCTCTCATGACTTCATCAGCTATATCACAGCTCTCATGACTTCATCAGCTATATCACAGCTCTCATGACTTCATCAGCTATATCACAGCTCTCATGCCTTCTTCAGCTATATCACAGCTCTCAGTATTTCATCAGCTATATCACAGCTCATGATTTCATCAGCTATATCACAGCTCTCATGACTTCATCAGCTATATCACAGCTCTCATGACTTCATCAGCTATATCACAGCTCTCATTACTTCATCAGCTATATCACAGCTCTCATGACTTCATCAGCTATATCACAGCTCTCATGCCTTCTTCAGCTATATCACAGCTCTCATTACTTCATCAGCTATATCACAGCTCTCAGTACTTCATCAGCTATATCACATCTCTCAGTATTTCATCAGCTATATCACAGCTCATGACTTCATCAGCTATATCACAGCTCTCATGACTTCATCAGCTATATCACAGCTCTCATTACTTCATCAGCTATATCACAGCTCATGACTTCATCAGCTATATCACAGCTCATTTCAAGGCGTTGCTCTCTTTATGAGCTTCTTTTGCCCAGAGCGTCGATATCATCAAGCTTTTTATTGCATCTCTATTGTCCATTTCCCTTGTACTCGTGCTATTTGAAACGCGCGTTTTGATTTGGCATGATTTCTTACCACACTGGAGTTGCCCTGCACATAATGAGGCCATAATAGATGACTATTAAAAATGCATGTTAAGTGTAGAGAGGCTGCCGCAAAACAAAGAACACCACATTTGAGAGATGCAGTGGGATCATGACCTTCAATGCGATGAGAGAATGGAGAAGAACTGCACAGATTTAAGACGGGCAAGCCATCCTGCCCCATCTACTCTCTCTCTCTCTCTCTCTCTCTCTCTCTCTCCTCTCTTACCTTGTTATCTCCCCCTGCGTGTCAATCATTCCCACTCCTCAGCGCTAACTTTGTTAGCATTGTCACCCAAAGAGCTCAGACTTTCACGGCCCTAATTAAATCTCAAACCCAAACGCTAATTATCCGGCAAATGTATAACCTTCCCTCACCTCCTACTGTGCCAGAGTCAAGTCCCGGTACACACATACACAAACATGAACAGTGGCCTCTCCCCCGCCTGTCCCCGGCAGTCACACTGCCTAAGGAGCGCATCTTAAGGTGGTGTCGAGAGCGGAGGTGTAACCGTGGTGTGCTTCACTGCAGTCAAGCCACAACAAACAAGGACACTTAACATTATCAACACCGGTGACAAACAATCACACGAAAAGAGCATCCGCCGAGGAAGACCCCCCTGAGGGTGGCTCTGTGACATGACGCAGTGTGACTGTACTGAGGGTGGCTCTGTGACATGACACAGTGTGACTTTACTGAGGGTGGCTCTGTGACATGACACAGTGTGACTGTACTGAGGGTGGCTCTGTGACATGACGCAGTGTGACTGTACTGAGGGTGGCTCTGTGACATGACACAGTGTGACTGTACTGAGGGTGGCTCTGTGACATGATGACACAGTGTGACTGTACTGAGGGTGGCTCTGTGACATGACACAGTGTGACTGCACTGAGGGTGGCTCTGTGACATGACGCAGTGTGACTGTACTGAGGGTGGCTCTGTGACATGACACAGTGTGACTGTACTGAGGGTGGCTCTGTGACATGACACAGTGTGACTGTACTGAGGGTGGCTCTGTGACATGACACAGTGTGACTGTACTGAGGGTGGCTCTGTGACATGACGCAGTGTGACTGTACTGAGGGTGGCTCTGTGACATGACGCAGTGTGACTGTACTGAGGGTGGCTCTGTGACATGACGCATGGTGACTGTACTGAGGGTGGCTCTGTGACATGACACAGTGTGACTGCACTGAGGGTGGCTCTGTGACATGACACAGTGTGACTGCACTGAGGGTGGCTCTGTGACATGACACAGTGTGACTGTACTGAGGGTGGCTCTGTGACATGATGACACAGTGTGACTGTACTGAGGGTGGCTCTGTGACATGACACAGTGTGACTGTACTGAGGGTGACTCTGTGACATGACACAGTGTGACTGTACTGAGGGTGGCTTTGTGAAATGACACAGTGCGACTGTGCTGAGGGTGGCTCTGTGACATGACACAGTGTGACTGTACTGACTGAGGGTGGCTCTGTGACATGACACAGTGTGACTGTACTGAGGGTGGCTCTGTGACATGACACAGTGTGACTGTGCTGAGGGTGGCTCTGTGACATGACACAGTGTGACTGTACTGAGGGTGGCTCTGTGACATGATGACACAGTGTGACTGCACTGAGGGTGGCTCTGTGACATGATGACACAGTGTGACTGTACTGAGGGTGGCTCTGTGACATGATGACACAGTGTGACTGTACTGAGGGTGGCTCTGTGACATGACACAGTGTGACTGTACTGAGGGTGGCTCTGTGACATGACACAGTGTGACTGTACTGAGGGTGGCTCTGTGACATGACACAGTGTGACTGTACTGAGGGTGGCTATGTGACATGACACAGTGTGACTGTACTGAGGGTGGCTCTGTGACATGACACAGTGTGACTGTACTGAGGGTGGCTCTGTGACATGATGACACAGTGTGACTGTACTGAGGGTGGCTCTGTGACATGACACAGTGTGACTGTACTGCATAACTCTGTGGCCTTCATAGAGTTCAGACCACTTGAAACCCTCAATGAACCATTATTGTTTTGAAGGGAATTGTTGTGCTAGTCTTGTGCTAGTCTTGTGCTAGTCTTGTGCTAGTCTTGTGCTAGTCTTGGTATATAGCACCGTACTATGTTATGCCGGGGCGTCTGGGTAGCGTAGAGGTAAAAGCATTCACCTAGCATCGCAGAGACCCGGGTTCAATTCCCGGGAGTGGTACTTGGTCAGACGTTCCTACAGACGTCTGCGGAGTTCTGCGGCTGCGAAGCCGGCGGGGTATGAGTCCTGGTCACTGCACTAGCGCCTCCTCTGGTCGGTCTGGGCACCTGTTGGGGGAGGGGAGGGGAGGGGAACTGGGTGGAATAGCGTGATCCTCCTGCTGGTGAAAAACCTTGCTGTCATGTGACAACAAGAAGCGGCGACTGCACATGGATCGAAGGAAGCATGTGCTAGTCTACGGTTCTCCACAGATCGGCATAGGGGGTGAAACAACAACCTGGACAGCAGGGGAATTGGCCAAGTACAATTGGGGAGGAAATGGGAGAAAAACTTGATATATATATATATATATCAATGTGACATGACATGACACAGTGTGACTGTACTGAGGGTGGCTCTGTGACATGACACAGTGTGACTGTACTGAGGGTGGCTCTGTGACATGATGACACAGTGTGACTGTACTGAGGGTGGCTCTGTGAGCCACCCCCCCTCCCCCCCGTTATATATATATATAATGTCATGCCTGGATCTGCAATTGAGGTGTGAAAGTGTGAAACTGGTGACAAAATAGTTTGTGATTGCTTGGCAGATAGATAGTGGTACTCGTTTAATTAATTGATGGCACCGCGGGGCTGTTGGTGGTCACACTCATGCATCATTGATTGGACCGAGTGCGTGCGGGCGTGTGTGTCTGTGTTATGTGTGTGTGTGTGTGTGTGTGTGTGTGCGTGCGGGCGTGTGTGTGCGTGTCTGTGTTATGTGTGTGTGTGTGTGTGTGTGTGCGTGTGTGTGTGTGCGTGCCGGCGTGTGTGTGCGTGTCTGTGTTATGTGTGTGTGCGTGTGTGTGAGTGCGTGCGGGTGTGTGTGTGCGTGTCTGTGTTATGTGGAACCCCCCTCCCCCCCGTTCTCCTTTTCTGGCACAATTAACAGCTTCCTACCTTGTTGTGACACGGGGCACCTGGAAGGAGGGAGTGCCGTAGGGGGAAGGCTCAAAGGGCTCCGTCAACAGCTGCATGCTAATCTACAGCCATTTTTGCTCTCCTCCTTCCTCTCCATATCTCTCTTTTTTTAATGAGTCTAAGTTACGACACACTCTCTCTCTCTCTGTATCTTACTCTCCATCTGTCTCCCTCACTGGATCACGCTTTACTTTCTGTCTTCACATTCCACGCTTTTGCTTCTGACACTTTCCCTCTTCTCTCTCTTTTTTTTTAACCATTCCTGGATATTTTTCTTGAATCGCAGAACATCACTCATCATCAGATATGCCGCGCCCCTCTCATGCGCATTCCTTTGACCCTATATTTGTGAGCATTAATGGGCACAAAGGTATATAGAGGGAACAGTTCATACTGCAGTTAGTATAAATAGGGTGTGTGGATGTGTGCTTAAAATATCCAATCCCCCTCAAGTCTGTGAATTGCTTTAGGCAAGAAACCATGTTGGTGTGGCAATCAGCATCGTTAAGAATGACCTTAAAGGTATACTATTTTAAACTGTTGCCTGTATTTACATAAAAAAAAACAATATATTATGCACTCCTACAAGGGGCTGTGTGCTGTGTGTTTACAAATGGCAAGCTCAAAAACTTGCATTGTATACCTTTAAAAATGCCTCACAATGCAGTAACAATGATGTTTAGTTTAGTTTAGTTTATTTATTCGCACAGTAAAAAACAAGACAATAAAATATACACAGCATTGACAACTGTAGAATACAAAGGTTTGCACAAAGTGTGCAGAGAGAGGTAAAAAAGCCCAGGGGGCTTATAGGGAACCTCCACCTAAATAAACAAAATTAAATTACATATAGTAGTCAAGGAAGCATAGGTAGGATGTGAATTGTGTGTGTGTGTGTGTGTGTGTGTGTGTGTGTGTGTGTGTGTGTGTGTGTGTGTGTGTGTGTGTGAGAGTGTATAGTAAAAGCTTGAGAGTACAGGTTAAAATACTAAACACTGATTACAGAACATACATTATAATACAGGAGTTTAATGTGTTAATCAAATGTTCCTTTTTTGTAATTTAACATGCCTGCTACTGCTATTGAACACCAATGATCCATTCATATGCAATGTACAGTACCTACAGCAAAGACTGTCACTGAATGCACACACTGTAAATAAAGGACACCAATAATATGAACCCTTTGTATTGCAACAGCAATAGAGGAATTAGAGTAAAAGACAGATCTTTGGGCAAATAAGCCATTTGATCAACATGTGCAGTGAGAAGATTTGGTAGCACACCGTATTGTTAGTGAAGGGTACTGAACCACCTTTCCACTCTTATTGTCACCCAACAGTAAGTTGATGAAAGGGCTTTGCTAGGAAGTGGTGTTTACCTTTAAGTCTAGCACTGTTTATAACAGCAGACCTGACGTAAACCTACAGATCGCACTGCTCATTGACACCAATGCGTACAGTATGTAGTTGAGGCTTATTTGTGCTGCAGAGAGAATGTACCATCACGTTCATGCAGAGTTGGAGACTGTGTGCTGTCCGAGGTTCTGACTCTCCTCGCTCTGTGAGCCCCACTGCACAGCTTAGCAGAGTGCACACATAGTGCTTTCAGACAGACACGGTTCTGGTTCTGGCTCCGGCTCCGTTCTGGAGTCTCAGAACCTTGGTGCTTTCTGGTGAACCAGCCCCTGTTCACACCGGTTTAAGCGGAACCAAAGTGGGAGGACATTATTCGGTAGTCCTTCTTCAGTTTATTCTTTATTTTTTTAAGTTTATTAATTATTTGGTCTGGCGTTCGAGTGAACCCAGCCTTGGCCCTCTCTTCTGCAAGTTCGGCATACGACTTGCTCTTTCTTGTACTGCTTTCTAGCTTTTCTTGAGATTCGGTAGATGCCCAAATCACCACTAAACATTTGGTTTCCTCAGGAGACCACTGCAAATTATTTTTCTCTGTGTTGTCACTGCCTTCTTCTCCTTCCTGCTCGTTTTCACAGCCTAGAATAAGACACGCCCACTGATGATGTCACGGTTCCCAAGGAAAACCAACTATTTTTTGGTTCCGCTGAGAACCAACTTTTCAGGTTCCGAACCAATTATTTTTTGGGTCTGAACGCGCCGGCCAGTTCAGATTAGGGTTCTGGAACCGGAACCGGCACGGAGCCCTGTCGGTGTGAAAGCCCTAACAGTGTTATTTCAGTAGAGCTAGGTCTGTGAGCCCCACTGCACAGCTTAGCAGAGTGCACACAGTGTTATTTCAGTGGAGCTAGGCGCCAGTGTGTGAAGGAAGTGTTTGTGTTGAATTGCAGTGGCAGTGGCAGTGAGAACACTGCAACTCAATCGCTGTCCAAGGTCCTGAACCCACCAGTCACACTGTGAACAACCATGCAACACAATTTGCTGCTGCTGCATTGTCAACTGGCAATCGATGGAAGCAGAATTTGAAGATTGTATTAATGTAAAGATACAATAGTGGGTTTGAGGAAATGTCCTTTTCCATAATCATTTGCTTCTGCTTGGCACACTAACATTTCTAAGACTATGATAAATAGAAGACGGCAAGAGTAGTTGTTATTGTTAACAGCAAAGTGATCCAATAGTGAGTTGAGAAGATTTAATAACACGTTATAATAACTGCACACTATTAAGCATTAGTAAAGTATTACTACATACTTAATTCATCATTTATAAAGCATTGTTCATACATTACTAAGCATTAGAACATAATGACCCTGCTACAGCCTCAGAAGGCACCTGGGGTAGCCGATCAGATTTCTAGACACGCCCCAGGTAATTAAGGTAGTTAGTTACTAGTTAGTAGTTGTTAGTTAAGTATTTTGTGTGACCTTATCTAAAGTGAGGACTATCTATTCCTTACAAAGCATTTATAAATTTGATTAAATACAATCGCTAAATACATTATACATTAGTTAATTAATCAGGAATAAAACATTTATAACTGTTTATGAATTACTTACTAACTAGGCATCTTGCGGGCTACACGCGCTCGACGCCTAGGCTCGCCCGCTGCGTGGGCTCGCTCCCCGAGCTGGCCCTGCAGCTTGCATACGCAGCTCGGCCGATGCGCGGCCTCGCCCACGCCAACTTCAACATTTATTTTTCGAAAGATTCTTTTTAAGTTTCAATGCTCTCAAAGCACTGTAGTGCTTTGAGCCGCAGCCCCCCACTCTGTGGACAAACTCTGGGCAATTTCCAATTGCAGTTTTCCCCGAGTTCCTCCATGCTGTTTCAGATTGGCTCGCTTTCCTCGCACAGCTTTGAAATGGAAACCAAGTGTGCGGCTTGCACACGGCTTGGGTCATAGGTTGTCTCTCATTTTGCGAGCAGATTCATATCTTGAGTGCTACCCCTCCTGAGATTTCTCTCGCTGCTGTGCGGAATCTCTCTCAGAAGAACCCTTTCTCCACCGTTTGACCTTCCTTTCATTAAGCTACGACTCCTAAATGTCCCTCTGTTAAGAACGCGGCCTGTGGGGGGCGTGTCGATCCAAACCACCGCCATGCCACCCCATGGCCTTATCACTCCCCTTCATCAGGGGTAACTATATACACGGGGAGACTATCGCCACCATAATAATATGCTGGCCTATTTTTTTTCCAGTTGCATGAAAAGTGCACGGAATCCATTTTTCAAAGTCAACTTCAATCCTCCACTATTGTGATCAAGGAGTGAGGAATATTACTCCTGTGATTCTCCTGAGCTCATCTCACAGCAATTTGCTGAATGGACACTCAGCCTAACCCTGTAATCCTCTCATAGAGGTGCGTGTGTACCACTCCTTTAGCTTCATCCTCCCCTGTCCGGGCTGAATATCAAACAACACTTAATTTGGGTTGAACAGCAACACACATCGCTACAATTCACATCGCCTGTTCTATTTAAGCCAGGAGGAATATCCACCTATATTATGCATGAGACTGCTGACAGTCTCCTCCCAAGATTAGGTGCGGCAAGGCAGGCCTGAGCCCAACATGGAATTAAGGAAAGGAAAATGTGCAAGGCTATAGCCCCCTCCTCCGCCCCCCTCCCCCCTCCCCCACCCAAATGCTCTGCCTCCTTCACACTCTCCATCTTACTCTCCCGCATCTAGCCCACATGGTGCTTCACACATGAAACTCTAAGTAATAATGACAGAGCTCAAGTATATTATATATTCTAGTCGCTGATAATAAAAAAGCCTCTGGATTTTTGTTGTTGTTGAAAGGTCCGCATCATGCAGACATACGAAAATGACGGGGCTGACGTTTATTTTATTTTTTTGAAAGGGGCAAGGAAGTTGCACGTCATTCCCCCTTCTTGTCGCTGTTGATCCGCCACCGAGGTGTGATGGTTCCAAGGCACTGTAATGCCTAAAAATCAGTGATTTCAATGCCTAAAAATCTATGGTTTTTTATTGCCTAAAAATCAGTGATCTTTAATGCCTAAAAATCTATGATTTTTAATGCCTAAAAATCAGTGATCTTTAATGCCTAAAAAAATCTGTGATGTTCCCTCTTCTCCTCATGTGATCAGGAATGCAAAGCAACTGGGCCAGCTGCCACAGGACATGAATGCTGATGGACCTTGGGGAAGCATCAAATGTCTTAGAACTTCACAGGAACACAAATGAGCTTAAGTTAGTGTGGTAACTTATCTGGGTCATTTAGCCCAGATTTGGTATTACATTTGCCAGACTCTCATAGAAATTGTTGGTGCTGCAGACATAGACGGAATATATTCATGCGATATTACACTATGCTACTAACTCTCCTTTGTTTATTCTTTTCATGGATTATATATGCTACAGTACAAGGTACCTTTCTCTGAAAAAGCATATTTTTGACAGTGGTGAGATCAGAGTGTTGGGGGGGGGGGGGTCAGAAATCTCTTTCCTAATAGATTGACTTTGCACAAGCTGTGGGAACCTTTCATGTCCTTCCTAAGTGAAAATGAAGATCTTGTGTTTTAACACCTTGTTAAGATTTTGCCTATAGATGAACATCCTCTCCCTCATTATCACTGCATAGATGCTGTCGCTCGTCTCCCTCTTCGCAGCTCCGAGCGTGAGAGATTTCATTAAAGTAGCTGCTTAATTATGTAGGTGTTGAAATTTAATTAATGAAAGGGTATAGAGGGACTTCATTACTCATGACACATTTCTGACGCTCACGGAGAAAAGAGAGATCTCCTTTTAGCAGAGCAGTGTCCCTTGAACATGTCCCCCCCCCCTCCCCCTCCCCTGTCTAGCCTATGGTACCTGTCTTTTCCACTGTCGCTAAGATTACACCTCGCCATCGATCATCCCTAGCAGAGTCAGAAGAGTTGACAGGCAGATTCTCATTCCCAAGCCTGAAGCCACGCAATCTAAGAACAAAGTATCAAAATGTGACCAGTGACAGAGAAGAAAAGCCCCCTTTTTGCTGACCTGCACTTTTGAACACTCCTTCCTTGGATTGTGCGTTGAATAAGAGACTTGCACAGGAACTGCCTTTTTCTGCCTGCCGTCCTAATCCTCGCTGTACACACAGGTCGTCCTCATCAAATGAGATGAACAAGCAACGCGGATGATAACGTTTCTGCTCCGCTCTTAAGCCTACTATCTCCACTTGCTCCAGATCTATGTGGAATTGGAGATTGGCCTTTAGACATAACATACAGTGTGCAGAGTGGATTGAGGGAACAAAGGATCCTGGATCTGGATACCAGGAAATAGAAAGGTCTAGAGATACTTATCTTGATAGGAAGAAAAAAAAAGAACACTTTCAGAGGGCTTCTCTATCTTGTGGCGCACACAGCCTTGCACATGCACGCGCGCGCGCACGCACACACACACACACACACACACACACACACACACACCAGAATCCAACCCCAGGTGCGTTCTCATCTTCCCAGCAGGTGCCTGGCTAGCCAGCTTCCCCGGCGCCTCCCTCAGAGAAGCACAGTGTGCTGTAGTGACCTCCCATCCCTAAATTGGAAGCCTAGAACAAAGTGAACCACATAGCGACACAAGTTTGAAAGATCTTTACCATAAGGAAAAAGTACAACTTCCCCAAACTTGGCCTGTGAAAAATCCTCTGTGTTGCTGTGTTGAGCTCAGTGCAACGACGGCAAATCCTTACCCCTGTGTTCCTGCACGGGGCTTTCGCAGGTGACTAATAGACCCATTTCACGGGGGCCATTTTGTGTCAAAAAGGCAGGGAGAACACAGGTGCAAGCAAAACACTAATGAGGGTTTCCAACTTGTGTTGCTTGCACCTGTGTTTACCCTGCATTTTTGACACAAAGTGGCCCCCGTGAAATGGGTCTATTGTTCTGAGAGCGTGTGCATCGTGAACTCGACAGGCATGTTGAATGGCGGAATCATCTTAAGCCCTCTTTAACGCGGATCACAGAAAGCTTCGGGGCAACATTTGCCGCGGCAGGTCTCTCGCCCTCCATCTCCCTCCCTCAGCCCACACAGCCGGCTGCATTTGCCAGGAAGTGGCTATTACACAATGTGTGGCGCCGTGATCTCCGAGACAGAAAGACAGCGGTGGAGGCACTAGGGGGCGTGCTGTGTGCGTGCATGTGTCAGGGAGCCAGAGAGACGGATGGAAGGTGACGAGAGTGAAATAAAAAAGCACACAGTTGGTGGCTTTTCCGGCTGCACTGTGGAGAATTCATGCAGTATTAAAGCGTAGATATGGTTCCTAAGTGTGGCAGCTCCGGCTCTGCCGAAGGCCGCGCCACAGAGTCTCTTTGATGTCGGAGAGGGAAGGGAAGACGCGGGAGGGAAGGGTGACGAGGGAGAGGGTGGTGAGGGCGGGCAGAGCGCAGCTGTTTTGGCCACACCACTGTCACAGCTGACACTGTGAGAGCCAACAATAATTCTTCTCTGTAGTTCAGCAGCACTGCCAGTCCACAAACACCCCCACTCTCTCACATAGTTCAGCGCTGCCAGTCCACAGACACCCCCACTCTCTCACATCAAAAAAACGTGAAGCAAAGAAGCCAAACCAAAGCGCAAACGATATATGGGGCAGTGTTATGATGGGGAAGCCATCGTTGCTCTGAGTCTGTCTCATTGAAGTGTACGCATTGAGCTGTCCATGGGAATATGCAATCACTCTGTCGTCATGCATAATGGACGTGAATTCACATTGAACCCATGCAGTCTGTAACGTATAGAGTTCAATCACTTGCGGAGTTCTTAGCAACTGTTTGAAAACCATTGGCACATACAGCCAAAGGACTCGGTCCAGAGTCGTTGCCAATGCTTGTTAGACTATCTCTCCACATTCTTTCTCTCACGAAGCAAAACTTACTTGTGGAGCCCGTTTTGTAACATGACTGGGAGCCAATTTGTTCGTTGCCACGAGTTGGCGTCACTCGCACCTCAGCGTTTGGCAATGAGCCGTTCTGCATCCTCGCCATGGCTCTGCAGAACATGTCAATTCCTCGCAGACAGTCACATGAACCTGCCGCGATCTGAGCGCACAAACAGATTGAAAGCGAACCCGCTGATTTCGTGCCCCACGAGTGACTGTTTTTCTTCCAGCAAGATGTGGTCTACTGAAAATCAAACATCGTTTGGCTGTATCTGATCATTATACATGAGCAAAGACCACTGTTTCATACCTGACTGCGAGTGTGTGTGCTGTAGAGCAACAATAGCAGATCCAACGTTGAGTGGGCAGGAGAATAAAATCCTACGCATCACCAAAATATCTTGGACAGTGTTGGAGTAAGATTCAATTCAGCAGAAAGACTCACTTTGCTGCATGTATTCTGAGGCTATTGGCTCAAGCAGAGAGGTCTAGGATAAGCACAATCATCATTATTATACAATCAAAGCTCTCATCACAATTTTGTATCCATTTCTCAAAATTGCCTCATTTGAACAGCAGTGGTTCGATATGTTGTATCCATTTGTGGAGCTCTCAGATATCTCTGTCTGCATGAGAACCCCCTTCAGTTCCAGTGACTCGAACCTCCACCAGTAAGCACACATACATCTTGGAGACGTGATTGAGATGTAATCAAAATGCGTAGGGAAGATGGATCTTTTGCTCACTGCCCCAAGAGCTGGAACTTTATACAATACCTACCTGGGGATGCGTGAACTCAACACCTGTGAACCAGAGAGAGACGCCTTCAGAGAAAAAGACTTGGATAACGAAGAGCTAGCCACTAAACTAGGAGTGGGCAATTGTTTTTCTCCAGAGGGCCGTACTGACTTACATCAAGTAAGCAAAGGGCCACACATTGGGGATCATACCTGCCAACAGTCCTGATTTTCGCGGGAGTCTCCCTATTTTTAACCCTCTCTCCCGTTGTGATTGGTAATTTCTTGTTAGTCTCCCGATATAATAGTGATACAAATCCAATGGCCGTAGCAGATGAGATTTATTAACATAATTCTGTCTTTTATTGAGTTTTTGGGGGTTGTTTTGTTTTTCTTTGAGGACCTTGGGGGCCGGATTGAGATGGTCCAGGGGCCTGGTCCGGCAACTGGGACCACATTTTGTCATTGTGAGCACTAAACTCAATGCCCCTAAAGTGGACAACGAGGAACCAGGGCACACCCACTTCCACCACCCCCCCCCCCCCCCCCCACACACACACACACACCCCCGGCCTATGAAGATACCTTCACAACTATTTCCACTCTCCAACAACCCCCCCTCCTATTTTTCCCCAATAAAAGATATCATCACCGACATCTTTAAAAAAAAAGCATTGCCTGTATAGTTTGATTTGTGTAGAGAATTTGAAGAGGCGTTGCACTGAAGACAGCTGGATAGAGCGTTGGGGGTCGATAGTTGTTTGAACTTTCTGATGCTTGCTCTCCTCTTCTGAGAGCGAAATAAGCGAGCACATCCTGGAACAAAGTCTGTGACAAAGGTTGTTTGAAATATTTTGATAAGTGGCAGCTGTGACAGGCTGAAGCTCATCCTGTGTGAGCTCGCCTGCCTTCTCCTGGTTAGCAACGGTTGCAGTACGGTGGTATGTTTTGATAAGAGTGTTTTTTCTGCACGCCACGCAGTACCTGGGCACCACAACTTGGTGTAGACTTGCTAAAAATACTAACTGCTCATAAACAGCTTACATTTTAATTGAAATAATCAGCTTCGTCAGTCCCTGCCTATGTCCATGTGCAGTTTCAGATTGATTGGCCTAACCATTGAAAAATGAATGCAGACAGAAGGACAGATTTGATAGGATGTATGGATTACCATCTCCTGCCTTCCCATCCCTACACGTTGCTCCCTGCACTAAATGGATGCCTGTTCTGAACCCCTTCTGTGTGCTTTTTAAGAATATTGTAAAAAAAAAAAACTCTTCTTTGAGAATATAATTTTTAAAAACCCTTCTTCTTTGAGAATATATACAGTATATGCAAAAAAAAATCTTCTTTGAGAATATCGTTTTTAAAAACCCCAATTCTTTGAGAATATATATTTTTTAAACCCTCTTCTTTGAAGTTAATTTTTAGACCTGGATTACACACGGTGCCGGTGGGAAAGGTTAAACCTGTCCAGATGTACCATGAAGTAATGATTGAACTGGAGATACTTTACATCGTGATCCATAGATAATTCTTAACTTTTTTTAATGATGCCCCTTGACTCCTCTGGAACAAGATACACCTTCAGGCATAGGGTTGAGCATATGAGGGGAGAGGCCATCTGTGTAATACTCATTTCCCATGATGTTCAATACCATTTCTTACAAAGAGTTATGTACATCCATCTCCATTAGATTACATTTTAGGATATGTGCATGCGTGTCCCTGTGCCACTATGGGTGTGCAAAAACTTCACATACATAGGCTACACTAAGTTCTCAAGAGACCTGTGGTTCTTCTGAATGGTTTATTGTTTATTGTAGTATGGGCTGTTTCATTATCTGCCTACCTGAGCAATTGTGTTTGCAAGATGGCAGGAGGAAACTGTATTCATGGTATTATCACCTGCACAGCTACTTTCTGACACTGCAGCTGAGCACATGAAGAGACGTGTGCGATTCATCATGTCCCCGTTGATGTGTACTGTGTGTATTTGTGTTCACAACAAGCAAACAACAGCATTGGCTATGCACTTTGGGAGGGAGGGGGCGGGGATCATTGCACATTGAGTTACCATTATTAGTTATTATTATAGTTATTTGTCAAAAAGGCACGTCAGTGACCTACAGTACTATCCTTTACAAAGTGCCATTATTAGTTTTAATGTTGTGCTATCAATCGTGCATCTCATTCTGTCAATGGGACTTCTTAAAGTGCTGTCAATGGACCGGTGAAGTCGAACGGATTTCAACGCCGTGTCTTAGGCTGCCCATCACTGTGACACTAATATAACCATCATTTTGCATATCCAGAGCACATTTACATCAGCTCTGAATCGTTACAATGCGCTACATCTGCAGCATCCCTCAGTGTTGTTCTACCTTTAGATCGATGTCGTTGTCTTCTCCGTGCGATGAGCTTCTATCTGAATGCTTCTCTGTACAGTGTAATGCAACGTTGGTATTCTGGCCAAGTTGCTCTTTGCCATCCCAGGAGGGAGCTCATGCATAATGTATTAATTGTTGCACACTTCCACATGTAAAGGGCCCCACAGGTTAGTATTCCCGCAGTCTCACGCCGTTCAATAGGTCATCCACACTGGCCCAGGCCCAGCGATATCACTGCAAATCTATGGAAATAGTTCAATTAAGTCCACACACCAGTGCTCCAATACGGCATCCAATGCATAACCGCTAACGAGCTGTAATGGCCGCTGTTTGAGTGCGCCCCATCACTGATCCATTGCAAATTGACCCGTGTGTACCCGTGTCTTTCACACACACACATACACAGACGCGCGGCGGAGAGGCCGGGTCCCAGGGGAGAAAGACTTTGTGAATGTCAATGCGATTCAGCGGTGACAGCAGAGCGAGCCGTGTCAGCGGTGAAATGGCCCCCACGTTGAGTGGAATGTAATGAATCACAAGACTATTGGAGTTGAATATGGGATGGCTTCCACTTTGTTGTGACGTGCTCAGGATGGGTGACAGGCAGGCTGGTGTGCGGCGTGAAAGACCTTCAAGGCATGTCCTCCCTCCCTGGATGTTCCCTCGTAAATATGTTTCCCCTCCACAGGTTTCATTTATGCCAAGTCCCCTGTTGAAAGCCCTGGGATATTGCTTCTGAACCTGAGTGAGAGGTCCGGCTCTACTTTTGTTGTTGTACCTGTGTTCTTTGCATTTGGTATTTGTCTGTAGAAGACCGAGGCCCCTAGACAAAGTAGCCAGTCTTAGTATCTCAGAAGGATGCTAGCAATGTAAAAGCCAAAGTCAAGCAACATGGCATCTTTCGCATCCAGAAAGCCCTGAGGAATTCAGGGGAATTTTTGCAGAAAGAAACTTATTTTTTATATACGTCTTACGTATTATTTTCCCGCACAGAAGCACAACTGAAATATGAGCTACTTATTTGTGCCTTCACTAGGGAGACTGGAAGAAGTTAAATGGAACATTACTGACAGCATACCCTCTTCTGACAAAGTAATGGAATATTTATGAGAGCAAGATTTAACAAGCATGCTCGTTTTGTTTTATGATTCCAGCTGCCCGGTCGATGTGCAGTGACATCACAGGAATCATTTGTTACCATTCATGGAGACAAGCAAAAACAGAAATAATACCAACTCACTCGAATCCAATCGCCCAAATATTTTCCTGTGGATGAGGAAATTGAGCTTGACAAATATCAACTCTGCATAATAGGTGCAGTACAAATGATGCTGATGTTACCCAGCACATAAATATTTTGCTATAACTGTATACTGCCTAGCCATGAATTAATACTAAGAAATTAATGGCACATCTGGCCTTTCAAAGCTCCTTTTGAATGGCACATTTAGACAATCTCACTGGGAAATTTGAATCACATTCAGAAGGCTCTCAATTTCAAATGTCTCTTTGATCGTCTTGCCGACAAGAGTAATGATTCAGCCCATGATTTTTTTACACAATAATTTATGCATGTAGACCTAACCTGTCACACTAAGCTGGCAAACAGTAAAACAAAGAGACAAAACATTGTAGTCGGGATACTAGTTTATTATACTATAGTGCAGTGTAATTAATTACCCTATTTCACATGCAGCCAAATCAGCCATTTTGTGTCTAAAAGGTAGGAAGTAAAGCAGGTGCAAGCAAGACATTGATTAGAGCCCCACACGTTCAGGCTTCCAGTTGGCTGCTTGTTAGGTTGAAGCCTCTAATCAATAGCCCTGTTCGGAATCAGTCCCTATGACACAAATAGTGGACTGTTTAGTGTGTTCACCATTTTGTACTAGTGTCCGAATTCTCAACTGTTTGATTCACTATACAGTATAGTCCACTATAAAATACCCACAATGCACAGCGATTTCCAGTGAACAGCAAATGTACCCTACATTTTCACCGGTATACCACAATGCAATGCGGTTGTCTTTACCGAAGGAGAAGAAGAAAGTCACGAGCTAACAAGCTCCTGACGAGTCGTGAGCTACTTGACCAGCACAGCATGCTATTAGGAGACAGCGCCATAGTTGACAAAACCACACATGCACGTAATTAGAATTTCAACAATTTATTTAGGATCTAGCAGTCAAAACATGCACCATCAATACTACCTGAGGACATTTCAATATGCTCGTGAGCTCAGTTGTTTATGTGATACTGGGCGTCACATCTTGTGACGCAATGATCTTCAGAAGAAAAATCTGTGTAGTGTCCAAAAGTCATTTGATCGTTCCCCAGTTCACTATTATGATAAACACCACATGGGGAATAGTGAGTGAGTGAGTGAATGAGTGAACCATTCCGAACACGCCTAATGTCTTGCTGGCCTGCTTTACTTCCTACCTTTTCGACACAAAATGGCTGATTTGGCTCCAATAGGCGTATAGGGAAGGGGTTAAGTCAGAGGAATGTAGTTATCTTTGAAGGCTCACTGGGCCTTCGACTGATAGCACCGCTTTCCAGACGCAGACTAAAAGGTGTCAGGAAATGGCTGGTAGGGGAAACGGCAGCCATTTTGTGCACTAACGAACTAATGATAATCACCGACAGGCTGGCTCGCTATAGGCCGGTGGTATACTGTATACTGTATATGCCACAGTGGGAGAAGGGAGCCTAAGGATTGCAGCCACGGAGGAGAGAGATGAATCAGACCAGCTGAATGTTGGAGAAACACAGGCTGCAGAATTAACAAGCCAGTTCCAGTTGTTCCACCAAGAGAGGAGTCTATGAAGATGAAAAGATCGTCATTGTTGCTGCCAAGGACATCTTATCAGAGCCATCTATTTTTTTGATCTTTTAATTGCAGAAGTTTCCACAGGAGTGCTGAAACAACAAAAGTTAACAGGGATAATAAGGAAAATTATCCAGGCTGACTTCATTTTGTCATTTGTTAACTTTGAAAACTTTCTGATGTTTTTCTTGTTGTATTGTTGTTGTTTTTTTTTATTTATGTCTGGTATCAGTTTACCTATGTACTAAAGACTAGAGGATCAGAAGAGAAGATAATTGTTGTCTTACAGATCTCTTATTGTAATGAGATGGGGAAACACAGAGGATATACTGTATATGGATAAGTAAAAAAAAAAAAAAAAATCCCATTTTGTTTTATTTCTAGGCTGATAGTGCATTTAGAAATGGCGGGATTCAAGATTCAAGATAACTTTGTCTGCCACAGAGTAGTCTCGCTGGCCAGCCTCCCCTCCCTACCGGGAGGGGAGAGGAGTCTGGCGCCACGGAAACAGGCAACTGGGATAAGCCCTCCCCTGCTCTACAGCTGCTCTCCCATTGGAGCGACTGTTTCAGTGGCTGCCGGATGTCCGCTCTCTGCTTATTACAAACTCTGTCATTGGCTCCGACCATGTCAATCAGAGCGGCTTCCGCTCCCTCCTCCCTGTGTGTCGCTGTAAACAGTGCCCTGCCGCCTCAGTGAAAACAACAAGGCTAACTAGCTAGCAAGCTAACGGCAGAAACCTACACGCTAGCTCGTTGCTACACGCTGAAAACGGCAAGTTGGATTGTTGGAAACTATTTTCCAAGGGCACTGCCGCTAAGTGCCGCCCATCGCAATACCACTCTGGAGACCCTGCGGCGCCAGACTCCTCTCACGGTAGGGAGGGGAGGCTGGCCAGCGAGACTAGCCACAGAGCAACAGAAAATGTCCTTAGACAAGGCTCAAAAGTGCATGTTCCAAAAGACATTAAAAACACATTCACACAATAAAAAACACAACTGACAGAGCAGTGTTAACAGGTCAAAGTGCAGTGCCCATTGTTAAAAAGTTCAGTGTTTTAAAAACAGGTCAAAGTGCAGTAGTTAAAGTGCGGTGCCTACTTTAAAGTGACAGTCACAAAGTGCTTCACAGTTGATAATAAAAATGCACAATAGTACACAGCATGAAACCAGCAAGTACTGTAAAAATACAATTTATACAACAGAAGCAGACACTCAACAATAAAAGCAATACTGTATAAACAAACAGAACAAAATTAAAAGACAAATAAAACCAATAGGAATTGCAAAGCAAAAAACTTCTTTACAAGTAGCTACCGACTCAGCTGACCTGACAGTGAAGGAAAGGCGATTCCATAGTGTTGGAGCTAAAACTGTAAAAGCACGGTCGCTGGAACACTTACAGTACGAGCAGTCGTCAGAAGGTCTGAGTCATTTTGGTGCAGTGTATTGGGTTATAAGTTCAGAAATATAAGAGGGTGCCATGCCATGGGGGCTTTGAATGTGATCAGGGGGATCTTGAACTGAACGCGTACAGGAAGCCAATGTGAGTGGGCCAGAATGGGGCTAATCTGCTCTCTTCGTTTAGTGTTGTCTGTTTAGGCTGGCTGCCACATTCTGAACCAGTTGAAGTCGAGCAATTGCAGACTCCCTTTAAACAAGGAAATGGAGTTACAGTAATCCAGGCTGGAAGAGATAAAAGTATGGATGATTTGCTCTGCGATGTTCTTAGGTAGTGCTGAACTGATTTTGGCAATATTTCAATTGTTGTCAAAAAAAAGTTTTTCCTTGACCATATATATATACTTTAGTCATCCTTCAACCTACTGTAACAACCCACAGAATGTGAAAAGTGAAAGCCGCTGCATTGTTGCCCTAGCCTCAGGGCCCGAAATTAGAGCCCGCCACCCGCCAATGGCGGGCAGATTTTAGGTTTGGGGAGTTAAGTTTGGCATCTGTCCGCCTCCCTTATCATGTGTCAATGACAGATGATGAAGTCGTGTGAGCTAGCTTGTCGAAAACTGCATTTCTCTGTTTGTACCTATTTGATGCACTTTAGTGTTTAGACAAATTGCTCGTGTTTCCACCGTTGCTAGTGAATGATTTATCACACTTATGACAACGTGAATTGTCAGCATCATCAACTCGAGTGAAGTACAAGCAGACTTTTGATCTCTCCGTTCTTTCCGTGTTGCGGTCTCTGTTCTCCTCGGCTCAGCTGCCTTCCTTTCAGAGTGTGCATGTGTGTGTGCTGCCAGCCCCGCCCCCTCCTCAGTCAGTGTGTCGGCTCCTCGCTGGCAGCTGCCTGTCTCTCGTCTGATGAGAGACAGAGAAAGCAACGCGGAAAAGAGGATCTGGATCTCATTTCTCGTTCGGAAATCGCAAAAATCACATCACAGGCATGTTTTACGGAGTTGGTGCGATACAATGTGCAAAACATTACATTACATTACATTACGTCATTTGGCAGACGCTTTTATCCAAAGCGACTTACAATAACACATTTTTTGTCAGCAATAGAGCAATCAACTATGGAGCACAGTCTATGACAACTACAACTTCTGAAGGAACAGTGGTACAAGTTTAGGTTATTTTTTATTTTATTTTTATTTTTATAAAGAAAGAGGGAGAACGAAGTTAGATCAAGAAGGGCCCAGATGGAAAACAACGTTTATGTAGCAAATAAATAGGAAATCTATTTTCTTAATTTCTCCAGTACCGATGAAAGCTTATTGATCCTCCGGTATCTCGAAATCCGGCCCCGGGGCCCGTTTGGTACCGGGTCTCGGTACCCATCCCTATATATGGATATATGTGACACAAAAATGCGTTTTTTTTTTGGCCGGTAAGAAATATGCTTGGCGGGTAGATTTTTTCCATCTACCCACCACTGGCCGGTGGGTCAAAAAGTTAATTTCGGGCCCTGCCTAGCCTCCTTCGTAGGAAAGCATGTAGCTTCTAGTACAAGCCGTTTTGATTTGGCTCCCGTAGTGATGTCACAATGGGAGCAATTTGCATATTTGGAATTTATTTTGACATGTTATGTCACAGTGTTTTTGGAGTTTCTCCGCATCTGCACCCTCCCCTCTCACCCACTGGCCTGTAGATCAGGCCAATCAGAGCAGCGACTCATTATCATGGCATCCCTGCCCACTCAAAACAGTGCATAGTTAATGAGGGGAGAATCTGAGAGGATGGAGAGAGGCCCCACAGAGCCTGTATGTGTGTGTCAGAATTCAATAACCGTTTTATATATGATTTATATATATTATAAATATTATATGATTTTTTATATATATGATTTAATATCCGTGTACACGTGTAGTCGTGTACACAGTGACATCCCTAGTTTCAGTACTATGCAGCAGCTGGTGAAAACCAGATTGAAATGGGTCGAGAATGTTATTCTCTTCCAATATGTATAGATACAGTAAACGTTGGCCATTAAATCATCACCCAGCAATGCTGTGCTTATCCTGAGGCTTGTTGATTCACACATAACGACACAAAGGCAACCCAGCGTTACTAATTCCCTAACCCTGATGACTTCCACAGATGGAAATGTCTTTTAAATACGCAACAACACTCAATTACGGTTGACTTACACTAAAAGACAAATCAATTCCCGTTCTTCCTCTTGTGTGTTGTGACTCCTGCTGGGTCAACAAAGTGGCATTTTTAGGGGCACAAAACAGTTTAAAGCGCTCTATACTTTTCTCCTTTTCAGCAAGGACAATTTGCCACAGCAGAGCAGTCTCAGAATATCAACAGTCTGGGCCAAAACACTGGCTGCATGCATCATAAGCTCACAACTCAAGGAGCGATATAGAGCTAGCATTCGCCTCACAATACACAGTGTTTTTGAGTGACATCGCCGATGAGTTAAGCGTTTAGGTTGTCAGACGGCACCTCCCGCCGAACAATGTGACATGAACGATGTTATATTTTCTTGTCAGCGGGGATATTAGAGAGAGGACGTCATGATATTGAACTGATAGAAACGAGACTTCCGCAAATTATACACCGCTCGCCGCCGGTGGTGACGGATTGTGTAATGGCTTTCTGTATGACATATCCATTTCAGCTGATCTCCATAGCAATTTGTAGGCTCATAGTTGTTATAATGTCAAAGTCTAGTCCTTGTTTTGATCCACCAAAGCACTACGGTGTCAAACGAGAGCAGCCGTCCCAATCAGTTTTGTGGGATACACCTGGGGGGGTCTCTCTCTTCTTGCATAAGCAGATAAATCACTGTGAACCCCGTGCTCATCATTTCATCATTTCACAAGTGACCAGTCCTCTCATAACTCTGTCAGCACAAAACGTACGCTAATGTCCATTTCCAAGACACTGACATGATCAATAATATAGTCGGTTACAGTCAGGCCACGAAGCGCTGACCCAACGGCAACGGCAACGGGGGCCAATTAATGGCGCCGAAGGTGAGGAAGTGCAGTCGCACAGCATATATGTAGTTTGCAGGAGGAGGAGCCCCCGGGAGCACGTTTTCTGTTGCTCGATGTGACCGGAGCACTTCCTTTATCTCCCTTTTCGACTGAATATTTAATCAGTTCTGACTCCAGAAGGTGGGCGCTCTACTCAGGGCAACTGACCTGTCAGCTTATACACTGCCTCCCTTGGTCCTTCTCTTCCACCTCTACATCTGACCAGAATGGAGCAATATACGTATTTACACTATATACCGTACTGTATAATATACAGTATGGTTGATATACAGTGTATATCACACTTGTCATGTGTTCCTGGGTACTTCTGCAGATGGCACTGAGTCAGACTGTTTACTCGATTTTCTTGCAAGATAACTACTTTTTTCTCCAACAAATGATGTCTTTTATTGTGAGTCACTACTCCTTTTATTTGATGTTGTCAAGAAGCGGATATTAATTATTAGATGGGATGATGGAATGGGCTTCACTCCCACTGATAGTCACAGCCTCATTGTTTACTGCTAAATTACTCCCTTTGATAACCTTATCAAACGGCCCACTTATTAAAGGCTCTGCGCGTTGATTGGAGAGTTTACTCTGTGTCAATTTCCTTGTATGTGAAAACATACCTTGTTGAATAAAATAATTCTGATTCTGATCAGAATTCAGTTTCTGAATGACTTAAGTATAATTTGACAGTGGCTGAAGCTGCCACATGTGTATTTATCTCATTGCCAGCTCGACATCTCTCTATATAAAATTGTGTATGTGGGCAATGTTTGTTTCAAGTTCTGTGTTTGGCCACAGCTATGCCGTCTTACGTGTGATCGGGCTGAAACCTTCAGGGTGTGTAAAGTGCCCCGGTGCGGTTGACCTGACTGAGGCGGATTTTTTTTAAATTAGGACAGATTAATTGCCCTAAGGCTGATTGCCCCAAGTCTGAGGCTATAGTTCAGTGATGATGTCATCAGTGATGTCATCGGTGTGAGGCTATAAGTGATGGGAGTATAAGTAGGTAGAATTGGGAGGACACCAAAAAGAAGAAGAACCAGACGGAGGAGATGGCTTCTGCAACCTGGGCTGTGCGCGTGTGCGGGTGACGTGACAGAGCCGGATTTTTTAATTAGGTGATTGCCCTAATTACGATGTCATAGAGCAGGCGAGGCCACGACACGCACTGGTCATCACTGATGTCATAAGAGCAAGTGAGCTACGGGCGAGGCCGTACTGTAAACATGGCACGACTTGCACCAGTATTAGCAGACTCAGAAGGCTAAGGACATTACCATACTCCACTCAGGGAGGGACACTTCCAAACCCCCCCTCCCCTCCTTCACACACAACCCCTCACTCCGTCCTGCTAACTGGGCAGGATGCGTTCCCTCTATACACAGGAGAGAGGTGGGTGAAGCACCCATCCATAGTCACAGCTGTTTATTCCTTTGCTCTCTGGCCTCTCCAGTGTGTCTTGGGTTTCCCCTGAGCCTACCCTCTAGGGTCTCTGGCAAATCCCATTATGTCACTCCGCTCACCTTGGAAGCCGAACGCAACCAGACAAGACGGGAACATTTTCCCATGGATAGCGATAGGCTGAACACCGCGGTGTGTGTGTGCCGACACATGTCTGTGTACTGTACTCGAACCCGCGTTAACGCCGAAACTGCCACTCAGCCTCGCTCCCACATCTCCCACTTCAGTCATTATCTACTTTAGCAGCACTTGAGTAAAATTAGAGCATGAGCACATCCAAATTCTCATTAAATTTTAACTTATGGACTATGACTGACAGTCCCCAGTAGATATGTCTATTTTTGGAATCATGATGATGGTTGTGGAAAGTGTGAAGTAATTATATGAATCCATGTGGGTATGTGAACCATGTGAATCTAATATTTGGATTTCCGTGTTGAATCAGTCAATAATGGTCTGCTTACATGGGCAAAATGTAGCCCCAGGGTCGGCCCCGGCCCCTGCACCATCTCAATCCGGCCCCCAATGTGCTCAAAAGAAAACAAAACAACCCCCCAAAAACTCAATAAAAAGCAGAATAATTATGTTAATAAATCTCATCTGCTACAGCCATTGGATTTGTATCACTATATATATATTATATCGGAGGATTAACAGGGAGAAATGACAAATCTATATATATATCTATATAACCAATATATGGCTATTTGGAAGTATAATTTTGGAGAGCCATGAGACCATCTCAGCTCATGTAACCCGGCTCCAGAATGGTCCTGAGGCGGATAGCACACTGTTTGATTGACAGGTGATGTGGGAAGAGGCCCTGCCCACACTGTGATTGACAGGTGATGTGGGAAGAGGCCCTGCCCACATGTGATTGACAGGTGATGTGGGAAGAGGCCCTGCCCACACTGTGATTGACAGGTGATGTGGGAAGAGGCCCTGCCCACACTGTGATTGAAAGGTGATGAGTGGGAAGAGACGTCGGCTACACTGTTTGATTGACAGGTGATGTGTTTGGAAGAGGCTCCGCCCACACTGATTGACATGTGAGGTGTGGGGAAGACGCTCCGCCCACACCGTTTGATTAACAGGTGATGTGCGGGAAGAGGCTCCGCCCACACTGTGTGTTTGACTCACGTCACATTTTAAGCTGTTTATTAGCTCTTTTCTTTTGTCATTTCTGGTCAGTCTGCGCAGAGTGGGGCACACGCGTCCCGGGGTAAGCAACAAATATGACATGTTAACTAAGCAAATGCAGCCAAGCAGGTGATGAACTTTATTCCCTTACAAATTGAACAGACCTGCACATTTGAACAGTTTAACTGGTTCAAATATGCTCAAAAAT
The DNA here is from genome assembly GCF_964638095.1 of Poromitra crassiceps. Classification (NCBI taxonomy): domain Eukaryota; kingdom Metazoa; phylum Chordata; class Actinopteri; order Beryciformes; family Melamphaidae; genus Poromitra; species Poromitra crassiceps. Next base: position 36,213,851 of record NC_139628.1, read on the forward strand.
GGCAAAGAAACGAGTCTATGATTGCATTTCCCTCACATTAGTCTCCACATCATTTTGGGACACTGGAGGCTAAATAAACTAAACTGTCAGGAATTGATTTGTTAGAGTTCCTCACAAGACTCCTCACACATTCCAAATGCCTACAGCTATTGGTCAAATGGAGAGCTGAACTTGGACAGCCTACAGAGCAGCCTGTTTATTATGTTAATTATAAGCAGTATAAACGGCAACACGGGACAACATTTAGCCACAAAAGAACACTGGTAAGAATTCTAGTCTAATCGTCTATAGAGATAGCTACAGTGTGCTATGATGTCACTTTCGCAATAGCAATTATAAGGATGGGAATGACATCATCAAGGAACTTACAGATCTAATTTCGATAGAGTGAATGAGTGATAATCTGTGATTTCACAGTGTTTTTTCATCATCAGCACACAGTTTTGCAGATAGTGTTATTATGGTTGAAAGGCTCGGTCCCTTAGATGTATGGGGGGGGTCGGCTCTTAACATGTGAGGAGCAACTGTGCTGTGGGATGTATGGGGGGGGGGTCGGCTCTTAACATGTGAGGAGTAACTGTGCTGTGGGATGTATGGGGGGGGGGTCGGCTCTTAACATGTGAGGAGTAACTGTGCTGTGGGATGTATGGGGGGGGGGTCGGCTCTTAACATGTGAGGAGCAACTGTGCTGTGGGATGTATGGGGGGGGAGTCGGCTCTTAACATGTGAGGAGTAACTGTGCTGTGGGATGTATGGGGGGGGGGGGGTCGGCTCTTAACATGTGAGGAGTAACTGTGCTGTGGGATGTATGGGGGGGGGTCGGCTCTTAACATGTGAGGAGTAACTGTGCTGTGGGATGTATGGGGGGGGGGGTCGGCTCTTAACATGTGAGGAGTAACTGTGCTGTGGGATGTATGGGGGGGGGGGTCGGCTCTTAACATGTGAGGAGTAACTGTGCTGTGGGATGTATGGGGGGGGGGGTCGGCTCTTAACATGTGAGGAGTAACTGTGCTGTGGGATGTATGGGGGGGGGGTCGGCTCTTAACATGTGAGGAGTAACTGTGCTGTGGGATGTATGGGGGGGGGTCGGCTCTTAACATGTGAGGAGTAACTGTGCTGTGGGATGTATGGGGGGGGAGTCGGCTCTTAACATGTGAGGAGTAACTGTGCTGTGGGATGTATGGGGGGGGGGGTCGGCTCTTAACATGTGAGGAGTAACTGTGCTGTGGGATGTATGGGGGGGGAGTCGGCTCTTAACATGTGAGGAGTAACTGTGCTGTGGGATGTATGGGGGGGGAGTCGGCTCTTAACATGTGAGGAGTAACTGTGCTGTGGGATGTATGGGGGGGGGGGTCGGCTCTTAACATGTGAGGAGTAACTGTGCTGTGGGATGTATGGGGGGGGAGTCGGCTCTTAACATGTGAGGAGTAACTGTGCTGTGGGATGTATGGGGGGGGAGTCGGCTCTTAACATGTGAGGAGTAACTGTGCTGTGGGATGTATGGGGGGGGGGTCGGCTCTTAACATGTGAGGAGTAACTGTGCTGTGGGGCTCAAAAACAAGGCAACAGTGCAGCTCTTATTTTCCCGCCGATTGATACTAATTGGCAGCAGAATGCCTTCCTGACAAGGCCCTCGCCCTCGGCGCCTCCCGCATGCCAGCGTGATGAACTGCCAACTCCGGAAATAATCCCAAGTTTAGCTGGGAAGGATCATCAAGGCCTTTAAAAAATCTGCTGGGAACTCTCTCTCTCTTTTTCTCCCCTCTCCTAGCGTTCTCACAGACATCTTAGGCACGTTTTCTTTGTCTCGTTTCCTTTACAGGCCCACAAAATGAAATCTTTTTATTAGTCATAAACTCCATTATAAGAGAGGCACGTCGCAAATTCTTTTGACGAGCGGACAAGTCCTCCTCCACACTTGCGTGAGCCGACTTGGAATAATTGGAACAATTCTCTTAAATGTTTAGTTTTCCAATTACTATGATGCATTAAAGTTTATCACAAAGGGTAAAATAAAACACATCACTCCCCACCCGCTGCTTGCAGGCGAACAGCGTACATTGCTTATTTGTTGCTGCTTGATCTTTGAAGCTGTTATTTGGTGTGCCCATTCACAGACAATACACCACACATGCTAGGATATACTATATCTTGAGAAATATCCCAAATTAATTTAGCATCCTCGTGCTTCACATGGTTAGTAATGGACTTCATCTTAACAGATCATTCATGTTTTTGTTCGTCGGGCTTTGGGTACATTTTTAAGCGGTGCAACCGCTTCTATAAGTGACTTTGTGTGATGTGAGATGTAGTCACCTGAAAAGTCACCTGGGCGAATCCATCTCGTGCCCGACTGTGATGTCATCAGGCAGTGGGGATGTCATCAGTGATGATGTTGAATGCATTTGCAATTGCCCTACTGTGATGTCACCCGAGATTTGATCTGGATCGAGGCAACAAGGAAAAGTGTGTGTGTGTGTGTGTGTGTGTGTGTGTGTGTGTGTGTGTGTGTGTGTGTGTGTGTGTGTGTGTGTGTGTGTGTGTGTGTGTGTGTGTGTGTGTGAAGTGATGTCACCCAACTGGAAATTATGTCATGCAATTGCTGGACTGTGATGTCATCAGTGATGTCACTCGAGCAATTGTCTTGTTCTTCTTCGTTAGAAATGGTTAAGTAGTGTCTAAAGCACCCGAGTGTGATTTTGTTTCTACAGTGCTGTAATCTTGACAAAATGCAGTCTGCTTCATCATGAAAGAAGAGCTTTCATTAAACCATACAGTCCAGTCTTCCATACATCTCCCTCAGCTCAACATCAGGCAACTTCTTCTTCTTCCACAGTGCAGTATTATTCCCCAGCTTCACTAACTATGGTTCCAGAGAATAGGAGCAGAAAACTTTCAAATATTATGCAAATTTTTACGATTACTTGCAAAGATTACAAGTGGAAGAAATCCCCCTGCCCCCCTGTGTGCGTTGGATGCACAAATAAGATCTGACATCAATTTTATAAGGTCAAGACTTGATTATAAGCCCAAAACGCATTTGATAAAAAATGTACCTGCTGTTTTGCCACTCCAGGCGTGAGTAATTACAGATGGCCAGTTTTGTAACCTTGGCAAAAAAAATGAAACCTTAGCGAGCCATACATCACCTTGGAAAATCTAAGATGTGAGTTTTTTTTTTTGGTGGTTGTGTGTTTGTGAGAGGGGCGGGGGGGGGGGGGGGATACGCCTTGGCTTGCACTTGGGAAGGGTCATTAATCGAGAGGTGCTATGTTTCTTCTTTGCCTACACTTTTAGGAGAGGGCGGGGTAATACACTGATGATAAATTGAGTTTATGCTGAACTGCTCAATTCAATCTGTGGTGCTAAAGCCCTCCTGATCTGATCACAGAGGGCTTGTGTCTGTGCCACTTTGTGGCTGTGTTGACATTGGAAACAAATCACCTCCGACAGGTCAGGATCCCCTCAGAATCACTGCCCCACAAAGAGGTCAATCACCGCATGAATGATTTATCTCTGCCTCTTTGGGGGGGGGGGTCGTTTTAGATATCCAGCCGAAACAAGCTGGATATGAAAAATATCTCTGAGGAGGAGGGAGGGGGGGGGGACTATTGCGTAGAGGATATAGTAAAAAAGAAAACACTCACTGACTCAGTGACGTGTGTTAAACATGGTTATAGTGTCATCCGTGTTGAAGGTGCCTGTACTGTAGAGGGGGGCTTTGAATGTGAAGGTCACCTTTCTTTCCCACTTGACTGACTTTGAACATAAATCTCTTCCAATGAGGGAGCAGAGGCCTCGCGTTCCCAGCACATGTTGTCTGGAGCATGCACTTCTCCCAGAGGCTATACAGTACACCAGGCTGCCAAGCCCTCTTCATTGAGCCAAAATGGGCTCTGCCTTGAGGTGCACTCTGTCCAAAACCATGAAGCCTCATCCAGCTAATGTAAGTCTCCCACAAGGCGAATGTGTGCAAAATGGATTTTGTGCAGGATTCCTCCAGTAACCTGGCAAATGTGTCTGTGACATACCTGTTGATATGGTACCGTGCATGCACGCATGCAGTATGCAGTGTACGATACTGTGCTTGTCTTTAAATGTGTGTCTCTTGAGGTTCTGCATATATCTCCATAGGCTGCAGGACCTTGGCTAATACCAGATGATCTCTTTGCAGCAGGAGCACCCTCTGCTTTCAGCAGTTATTGCGGTCATGTCCTGTTACCATCTGTCTATAGCTGCATCAGGAGGCATTAAGTCCACTCCCTTAACCTTATTAAAGAGATCAAGTGAATTTATTCAAGCGATTTCTGCAATTTGCATTTGTTTGTTTGGTACTTTGCACCAACCTCTATTTGTGGGCTATGCTATAGTGATGTCACTGGCACACCTTGCTCGATGTCCTATATGTCCTATATGTCCTATATAAACATTAGCTTAAATTTAGGATGATGGATGAAACGGCCACTGGGATGTTCACAGGCTTAAAGCCGATTTCTGCTTACGCGAAATCGGCAGCGCCGAGGGGTGCGCTGCAGCTGGCCGGCCTATCGGCGCAGCTTGGTGGAGGGGACGTGCAGCTCCTCGAAAATGTGACTCCGCGGCGTCAACGCGTGCATGACGTGACCAGTACAAGAGCTGTGATTGGCCGTTGCCTTGGGCCGCACACGTATCCGCTGACATACTTGTTGTGAGAAATGAGGAAATGCCATTTCCTCATTTAACAGTGCTTGCCCCTCATCTAGCAAAGCCTTCTGCAGGCTCACCGGAATGGGTTTTGAAATAGAGGGACAATAAAATGTCCCCCCACCGACATGATTGCAAGTTCTTGGTAAACAACACAATAGCGTCATATGTAAGGGACATGAGTGTACCACAAGCCACCTAGTGTTTTGGAGGTGTACCGCAGCCAACGTGCCGAGTTACGCTGCTAGTCGGCGGCAAGGCTCCAAGTCAAGGCTGCGCGGTGTCGACATGCGCTGCCCATTCTGCCTGCAAGGCCAAGCGTCTCGACAAGACAAAGTGGTGCCAGCCAGTGCCTGCTTTAAAAGACAAAGTGGTGCCAGCCAGTGTCTGCTTTAAAAGACAAAGTGGTGCCAGCCAGTGCCTGCTTTAAAAGACAAAGTGGTGCCAGCCAGTGCCTGCTTTAAAAGACAAAGTGGTGCCAGCCAGTGCCTGCTTTAAAAGACAAAGTGGTGCCAGCCAGTGCCTGCTTTAAAAGACAAAGTGGTGCCAGCCAGTGCCTGCTTTAAAAGACAAAGTGGTGCCAGCCAGTGCCTGCTTTAAAAGACAAAGTGGTGCCAGCCAGTGCCTGCTTTAAAAGACAAAGTGGTGCCAGCCAGTGCCTGCTTTAAAAGACAAAGTGGTGCCAGCCAGTGCTTGCTTTAAAAGACAAAGTGGTGCCAGCCAGTGCCTGCTTTAATATTCTTTTTGCTGGCGATACATTTTTATGCCTCCGCCCGTGGCTGAAGGCATAATGTTTTGGGGTTGTCCGCCCGTCCGCCCGTTCCCTCAAGGAAGGAGGGCAGGGCTCGGTAACAGGGGCCATAGCTAGGGATAGGAAAGTCATAGAGAGTCGGGGTTTGAGGGATGGGTAGAGGGAGTGGCTAGGGGGATGTGGGTGGTGATCAGTAAGGGAAAATGGGCCATAGCTCGTGATAGGACATAGAGAGTTGGGGTTATGTCTAGTTTTTCGACTGCCCTGTTTCTGAGGTCAGATGGAACAAAAACTGGCCATATGAAACAAATAAGATGAATACTAAATGATAATAATAAATTGCAGTGTGTTATAGGGACACCAACTGTACTGTAGAATCATTCTGAAATGTATTAGATTAGTGAGAATGTTTCTGTAAAACGAAATCCACTAATGATGTGTTACTGAGAATCATTAAAATTCTGTCTTTAATTAAAATCAGGAGCTGCATGCTGACCTGAAGATTAGGCACTGATTCTTCTGTTGGATCCCTCCTGAATCCTTATCTGGGGTATGAATCAACTGTACCTGTCTGGAGTCTTATATCAAATGTGATGGATGATGGCTGGCCAATGCCAAAGTCAGCTATTTCTGAGGAGCTATCTGGTTCAGACGCGGTCAAGCAAATCTGAATGTCACAGTCCCACTCACATCAAAGGGTCCCTTTTGGATTCATTAATTCACAGTGACGGTCCTCCCTATCAATTATGGCCATGATTAAAATGTTTTGGAGTGTCTCGCTCAGACTTGGAATATTTTTTACTGAAGCCATAAATTCACAAGTACTGTATGTCTCTTTCATTTGTTAAATATATCCTAGAAGTTTTGCGCGCTCATTGAAAGTACCGATAATAAAAGTCTCACCAAGTTAAAGCAATTGTATTGTAGTTATAGAGGATTTAAGATTGATATGCAGAGTAATTATTTGCCTTCTTCTACCATCAGAAATAGGCATCTTTAGGACAATACCAAAACACCATGCATGTCGTCCTCCCCTTTGTCAAATTCTACATGTACTGCTATTTTCAATATAGATTTCCATATATATATTTTTTTGTTTAGTTTTTAGTTTTTAGTCGTCTCCTACTACATTTTCAGAGGAGCTTCAGTGCATAATTAGTTATGTCAGATATCTGGTTCAAAGTTAGTTTGATGTGGGGAAATTCTTCTCGGGAATTGATAGAAGTGGCCTGGCAGGGAGCCATTTTGCTCTCCAGATGTGCACTATTTTCATCACAATTCAACCCTACAGTACATCTAATCACAACACAAATCACATGTAATAAAGCTGTTTAGGATATTTCTGTATTATTGAACAGTAGGGGTGGGGGAAAAAATCGATACACCATAATATCGCGATATTTTGCCTGACGATATTGTATCGATATTTGGACGCCAAGTATCGATATAAAAAAATATAAAAAATTGCAGGCCATGCCACGCGCCTGCAGTGGCGTATTGAGTCCAGAGAAGTTTAATAATGTAGCCTACAGGTGGGGCAAAAGCAAAACAAAACGAAAAAAACACTGCATGTTTTACTTCCGGTGAGGTCAAGGAAAAGGTAGGAAAAGGAGTTAGACAATATATCGAAATATCACAATATTCAATATATCGCAATATTCAATATATCGCAATATCGGCGATATCGCAATACTATCGTATCGTGACTCAAGTATCGTTTTAGTATCGTATCGTGGGCATCTGGTGGTTCCCACCCCTATTGAACAGAAACCACACATGAACCATTTCCGTCTACAATGTGAGAAGATGGAAAATGATTTCCAGCTTAACAAGCACACCAGAAAGAACAAATAAAGCTCTACAGTAAATACTTGTTTAGAAAAAACAACAACTCCCCCTTCATTCACATTCAGAGACTAATTGTCCTCGTCCATCCGTTAGACTTGAAAGGCCCTTTGAAGAGCCTCTTCTGAGCTTGTTTGTGGCTGATATCTCTGATGTTTATTTGTGCAGTGCCTCAGTCATTTCACCGGGAGTGAAAATGAAATTGATTGATGACAACTTTTACAGTATTTTGATGAAGGGGGCAGCAGTGGCCTTGATGGGTTTGGCTCTTTTCTTCTCTCCCATTTCTTCATCGTCAACATAATTGCTACCATCATCACTCTCGGCAGCCATATATTATCATCATGTGATTTTTGTTTCCTCTTGTCTACATCATTTTCAGCCTCTGCTCTTTCCCTTAAGCACCCCGAGCCAGGTGTAGCTCTGTGTGCTCTAAGCACTCCATTTTGCTGAGTCCTTCATTTTGTGCATTGTTTAGCATCGCAGCCATCAGAAGCCCAATTGCTGCTAAACTAAATCCAATATCAGGACACACAATTAGTGCGTCTCTGTGTAGGACTGCAACACAGCATTTCCCCTCTCTAAAATTGTCAATGTAGCCCTACAGTAAGACAATTGAGGCTTGGTAAGCTGCATCGCTGAAAACGCACAAGTGCTGTGTGACTAGATGCTAATCTGCACACAGTGCACAATGCTGCCATGTTGCATTTCCCCCCCCCCAACTTCCCACAGTCCAATTTCTTCCAAAGCAATATGCTGATCCATGGGAATCACCCGTCTGATGCATAACATGGTTTGAAAGCTAGACGGCGCTTAACTGCTTAGTATTGCACCGGATAGCTGGGCATCCCTCTGACCGTGACGCCTCAGACACACCGGGCTGGATTTCATCAGAACCCCTCTGCATCCCAGGGCGGGACAAGAACAAGATTTGTTCTGTAGCGCCACAGCTTCATGTTCACAGCCATTTTCCACTGTGAAATAGCATGAGCGTGGACAGAGAGGAAACTGCCAGCTTATGCTGAACGACCGAAGAGATTTTTTTCCAATTGTATTTGCCGCATGCCACAGCGAACCAAAACACCCAAATAATAACAATTGATTCACAACAGATAACAGATTGTAGTCTTTTTCCTTTTTTCTTTTTTTTATGACACAGAACATTACGAATTCCATACACCTTTTGTTTCACAGCAACCTTCAACAAGTCATAGCATTCTCAGTGTTTCCTCTAGGATTTCTATTTATTTATTTATTTATTTTAGTAGCGGGGGGAGGGAGGGATTCGTTGTACTTTGCACAATTTATGTCTCTATAAAAGTAATGTTTTGAATGTAATGTTTGTTTGTAGCGTCTGTAACTTTGTGCTGCTTTTCTTAGAATAGTAAAAACATCAAAACTATAAAATAACACAAATGGAATAATGCTGTGACCAAAAAGGTCAAACAAATCAAAGTTGTCTTATACTGTAATTTAGATTGTGAAATATTATTGTTCTTCTAAGTAGTATTATTTTGAAGCAGCGGGGGGCAGGATTTAGCAGCGGCGGGCTGCCATTGCTAAGCGTATATAGTGGAAAACCCTGCATTCTAATTTCTTTCTTGAGTCAAACGCAAGTTGAATCATCTTGTAGAACCTGCTCATTCTTATGGGGGGGATCGTTTTCAGCTCTGTAAGCACTGAGGTGCCATGTGTGGGGTCTCACATTAGGGCTCTCGCACTGTTCTGGGAAAGCTCGGGTCAAAATCCCCAGAAGTCCAATAACAGGAAAGCAACCATTTCCTGCCACGCCCCTCTCCTCCCTCATGTCCTTACAGCACAAGTGTTCCTGAAGGCAACCAATCAATAGAGCTCTCATGTTGAAAGGCTGTAAACCTGAAATAGTGCCCGTGACAACAAGCTGTTGTGCAGGTAATAGGTCAGGGCTATTGATTGATCTGTTCATAAACACACCTTTCCGGACAGCTGCCTGTGAAATGTTATGTTATGTGCACTAATTTTGAAGGAGCCTGAGCTTTGAAAGGTTTGCTTGTTGTATAGAATACCTGCTATATATCATTTTGTAGCCAACCAACTTCAATTTGCCAGAATTATATGGTGCTTCTCCGCCAAGCTAAACTATTATATACCACATACTGCAGACTGCATGCCTTTGTCTCTGCTGTGCTTTAGGATTGTTTGCGTATGTGACCAAAGGCTCAGAACCGAAAGTGCTGCTCAAATACAGAACGATGCTCAAACACACACACACACACACACACACACACACACACACACACACACACACACACACACACACACACACACACACCCTTCATGGTACCCTTCAAAGACACTTTTTTTTTTTAATGATGTCAGCTGTGCAAAACCTGACAGCAAACACATTTTGTTGAAACTGCAAATTGTTTAGTTGAGTGATAAGTGTGGATGGGGGTGTGTGTGTTTGATGGTTATAACTACTTTTCGAGTACTGTCATATTTGGAGACGGCTTTCAGAGTGAAATCATGAGAATGGCTGCACAGTAATCAAATGTAAAGGTTGTCGTGCGGAACGACATTTTACTGCTCAGTTAGTCCCTGTGCTGTTGAATGTGCGGCATTCATGCACTGGGGAGAAGCAGACCTTTCACAATAAATATCATACCATTATCACCAAAATAGAGTTCGCATTTTAACATCACCCACCACATCTTCTCCGTCCCTTCCCCTTTTGCCATCAGTTCCTGGAAACGTTTCCATAGGCTCTAGCCTCACAACGTGCCGGCCAATCAGTGACAATGGGGCGCTTGCTGTCAGGATGTGCGTTGCGGTTTCATCATGAAGGGGATATAAGGGGCTGCAGGAGAAAGATGGATTGTGATTGGTGTCCCAGTAGAATTGCATGTGTGGAATATTTGAAGTCCGAGCACATCTTCACTGTACGCTTTTGAAGTCTTAACTGTACCGACGTGACATAGATTTCTGTTCAATCCTGGAGACACACAGTGTCCTTCATCAAACTGAAATTGAGACGGTGCAATGTCTCTCCCTCGCTCGCTCCCCCCTCCCTGACTCATTCCTCCCCCCTCCCTCCCTCTCTCTCCCCCTCTCTCTCTCCCTCTCTCTCTCTCTGTCTCTCTCTCTCACTGTCTCCCCTCACTAATAAGCAGTGCTCTTTTCGTCGTGCATGGGGGAGTTGCAATCGCCCCCCTCCTCTCTCAGTCAGACAGATAGCAGGGGAGATGGATGTGTCAGTCAGTTGGTGCTGTCTCATTGCAGTCAGGTGCTCTGTGTACTCCAGGTTGTTTAGAGGCCTGCCGGCCAGTAAACCACATGCCGCCTGTATTTTTTTTTTCTAAAGTCTCCAATTTGTCTGGGGAGAGCAGAACCCGAGCTCATTTTGCTTAGTTGTTTTCCCCTCGTTCCACCGGCATCTCCTCGACATTTGCCTCTTATTTCAATTTACAATTCAGCACAGCACTGCGAAAACACTTGGACGTCGGCTAACACAGTGTTTCCTGTAGCATCGGGCGGCGAAGGCAAAATCCCCCCCCCCCCCCCGTTGCCGAGATGAGTAGCCGCCCTCCCTCTCTTACCCGAGAGAAATTGGAACAGTCAGTTGGGTACATCTCTCCATCTGCATCGCTGCAGTGTCACGTCAATGAATAACAAGCACGCCGGCCACAATCTCCAATTATGCAAATGGTTGGCTCCAGATATGCGGCTGTTTGTGATCAGATCTAAATGCAGATCCACTGATGGTTTAGTGCTTCATCACATTACAGTCCTGAATAAATGACTGTTGCCGAAAAGCCCTAAGCGACTCTGTCCCACCACATCTGTAAGCTGCCAGTGTGGATTGCACCACAGTCATGTTATTTAAGAAGTGCAACGGCCTGAGAAATGGCATCGCAGGTTATTTATCTCCTCTACGTTAGCCGTGATTCTCTTTGTGATGGCAATGTGGCAGTAATGGGAGGCGGCATGTTACCAAGCATGACTTCCTTCCAGAGAGATCTTTCACTGAGCCAGCTCTTTATTGTCTGTCTGTCCATCCATCCAGCTGTCCTTCATTCTCGCAAGTCTTTTGTTGAAACTCTGCTGGTTTCATTTCATTTTCTCTTAGCGTTAAGCTCACAAAGTGCCTGATTGGGAAATGGCTCTGTGTGTGTATACCAGCACTGGAAGCTATAATGGACATCGGACAAAAACTCCACATACTGTAGCTATCACTAGCCATACCATAATTAAGGTTTGGGAACATGAAGTTATTTTCCGAAAGATATTTTATTTTTATGAAATTCTATCTGCCTTCCTGGAAGTCAAGGGATTTAATCGACAACTAGATAAAGTTCACCTTCCGCCCAGACACCAGAGGGATAATTCATTATATTGCATAATCTGTCTTGAGTCAAGTTTCTGACATGTAAATTGTATTAATTAGCCAGGCTGTACAGTTTCTCGCAGGTTCTACCCATAAAGTAATCTTGGTGAGTAACTACAGTATGCCGCAAACTCAAGGGATTGAAGGCTGAAAAAGAGCAGCAGAAGGAGTTAAATGACAGAGGAGTGTGCTTATGTTCTTGCTTCTCTTAGGAGGGTCCTCTTTTCCATGGGCAACCCTATTCTCTGCTCAATGACCGGTGCTTTACTTTCAATGTCTGCAATATAATGACCCCTCCCGGCTCCCGCCCCACTGTCTTGATCTGATAGCAACCACACACACGCCTCCAGAAATCTCCAAAGAATCTCACTCCCTTGTATTTCTCCTTCTATTGATATACAGCTAGAGCGAAATCCAGCGTTTCATCAATCCCGCTCTTTCTCGTCAATGTCAAGTTGTTTGACGGCGGCGGCAAAACCGTTGTTTCCCGAACTTCCACCACTCTCGACGAGAGGGGTTCCTCCGCTCGCTCTCTATTCAGGTCAGAGCTCTGCTGCAATCACAGCCAGAGTGATGACCTGATCCCACTTAAGACTGCCTTGGTTGAAATGCCCCGTGGATCTGCAACAAAGGAGATGGGTGCTGGAGAGATGGTGTGAACCAGGGGCTAAACACAGCACTTCTTTACTGAAGAGCGCCACGAGTAAGAGGCAGAGTTGATGTTTTTCCTCGCCTCTTTTTTCATCTCCCACCAAGCTCTCTTTTTATGCTAACATCTGGGTCGCAGTCGCAGCAGTGTTCCACTTCCTTTGTAGTTGGTCTAATTGGCTAGTGTTGCATCCTGACACGGTTATTTGTGGAGTTTTCATTATCACTTGCTAAACTGTTGGCTTCTGTTCAAATTAGCACACCCAGCTGAGGCTTGAACTTCCGCAGTGTTTTGCTGAACTTGGTTGGTAAACAGACTTAATCAAGTCAAGATCTTGCTTGTTATTAATAGGGAATAGTCACCGTCATTTTGAATACATGTTTACGTCGTCAGTCGACCTCTACATTGAGGGTTTTGAAGTCCCAAGGTCTTCACAAAGATGTGCATAAAGGGGTGTTTTGGGACATGGCGCTGCAATTCTAACCCCGCGATTGCAAGCACAAAAGTAAAGTACGAAAATAATTAATTACAGTCGGGTTGGCTAATCCAATTCACAAATTCCCCGTTTGTTCTCCGAAGTTTCTAAGAGATGTGGGAATAGCAAGAATGTGAGTGGATTTACATCAGGCATACTGCTTGTTTTCATGGATGCATCAAAGAAAACATCGCTGCAATTGTGGAAGAAGTGTGATGTTCAAGCAGCGATTTGTAAACGATCAAATAATGCACGACTTCACTTCCACAGACGTCAATTAGTCAACAGTATAGTCATTGAATATACTGTTGAATAATTAACGTCTGTGGAAGTGAAGTGAACAGGATTTTTGTGTTTTGTTGATTACATCAGATGTATCAAAGCTAGCAAGACGGCAATGCATACTCGGGGAGCTGAAGAGTTTCAACTCATTTACTTCTCCCGAAACCTTTTTATAAATAAGACTTAAGAGTTTAGAATGTCAGAATGATAGAATGTCTTTAACGGCATACCGTGCAGTTGTCTTCCTGGCCGGTTACATAACACAGCACTGCAGGTGTGATTCATAGAGGATGGGGGGGGGGGTAGGGGGTAGGGGAGGGAGGGGTGTGAATGGCAGCCAGGCAGCAGCTTGTAAGTGACCATCGACTAGCGGGCAGGGGGTGTGGGGGCGTGGTGTGCTGGCCGGGTAGGGTGTTTCAGGGACATGACAAGTGAGGAGTGTTGCACATCACTGTGCGTGTCGAGACTGAAATAGGACCCGATAAGAGGATTCCAATGGCTTCAAGACAAACGGCTTTCTGGTGTAATGAGGTGCGTGTTTATCAAAACACCATCATGGGAGAAGTGACTAACAATAGCTCAGGATAACTCCCGTGTTTTCTTGCTGTCAGTCGCACTCAAAGCCTTCCAGCGTCAAACTGCACAGTTCAGAACGACGCTCGAACTTATCCAACCAGAGAATTAAAACGGATAGAACACAGACGAGCTGGTGTTTTGTCACGGTGGGATTTTGATAACGCTCTCACGAAAACGAGCCTCGTTTAATGTGCGGACGGCGCAGTGAGCGTTATGAATAATAAGTCGATCGTTCTAGGAAATGCAGAGTTAGAACGTGCTGAGCAGATCTCGGTGCGGTTAGATTAGAATCTGTGAGAGAAGGATGTGGTGGAGCTGATCCACACCCTCAGAGTTGCAAGCAGCTGTTCAGAGTAGGGAGTTGGCAGGTGCAGATCATGAGGGAGCTCACTAGCAACTCTCTCCTCCCCTCCTCTTCCTCCCCTCCTCCCTCCTCAGCTAGCGATGGCCTCATTTATCTGTTACCTCACCCCCCCCCCCTCCCTCCCCACTCCAGACATCTTTGTGTCTAACACGCCGTTACCCGTCGCCGTCGAGCTGAAACAACTCTCGTCACTTTTGTTTTTATTCCGTCAATTACTTTCCCGCCAACGCTGCCATCGTCCACTCTGAAGGCTGCCATGCCGTGCCACCACTTCCTGTCGTCTTGACGACACGCCGACCAGCTCGACATAAAGGCTGTATTAGTCACTCGCATTCCTCCATCCTGCACGGCAACATGGTGGCGCTAAATACCTGTGCGCCCCCCCCGAGCTGATATTGTTCTTCTCGTCCTGAAATATGCCTTCAATTAGAATGTCCCATCTCTCTGCCTCAGCTATGTTTTGCCATTTCTGGGAGTGATGAGGGGGAATGAGGCGCGGGCGTTAGTTTTCCATCTGACGAATGCCTCCCTTCAGAATGTCTCGTTAGTCAAACGCATCTCTATTCCATCACATACAGTACGACTCGCATTGTCGACTGTGCCTCCTTTTGAGGATGACCCACCCCCCATTCATTCAAAACCCACTTAATTACCATAGATAGTAGTCACATAAATATTTCACCACAACAGATGGCAATATTTCACGTAGGAATAACACAATCAGAGAATGTCCACAGGGTTCATAATTGTTTGCTTTCATAAGGCTAGGCAGATAGTCATTTGCCATTTAATTGCGCGTGTTCATCTTTTTAGGGAAATTGTGACTGAAAAATAATGTCATTTAAAGGATGGCTTTACCGATAATCAACCCACTTTGTATCATATATAATCTCGGTAATGTAAGCACATGGGCAGTGTTTACCTTCTCTCTCTGTTTACCTCGCGGAGAATTTGCTCCTGCTCCTGTCTGCAGAAACTCCGCCCCCACCAGCTGCAAGTCATTAGGGCTCGTTAAGGCTCTCCATGCAATTCTCCAGGATGTGTGCATACTTAAAAAATTTAAATAGAGAGCAGATTCTGGCTCTCCAGTAGAACTTCCGCAGCTCCGTTCTGACGTGTTGTGAACGGGCAGAGGAGGAAATGGGAGACCTCCATGAGGAAAACACAGAGAGAGGTAAACACTGTGCATGTGCTTATATTAGCCAGATTATTAATGATACAAAGTGGGTTGATTACAGATAAAGCCATCCTTTAACCTGCACAGTATGAGTCAGATTTTGCACACATTATGCCTGCTCATATTAATGCATTGGTCCGTTTGCATCTGTGCGACTGCGACCTTTAGAGAAGAAATTCTAATGTATATATGTATGACATTGGGAGATTTTCTAATTGTCATATTGCACTCCTTCAAACAATGTCTCTGTGCAACAAAATACATGTATAAAACTTACTGACCATCTTTGGTAAGGGTGGGGGAAAGATTGATTCACTTAAGCATTGCAATTTTTTATTTCCACATTTATTTTATCGATCTGTTTATCCAAATCGATTAAAAAAGAAAAAGAAATTCTCTTCATATTAAGCAAGATTAGATGTTGAATAACCCACTCAATATAACAAACAACAGTTTTAGGATCACTAAATAGTTTTAATCTCAGAAAGACTGACTGACATGTGATGTGCATTGTTTTTGGACTCGTACAGTATATAGTCTATAAGTATATGATTCAACTTTTTCCCATGATCTAGTGAATCGCAATACTTGAAAATTGCAATGAATATCAAATCGGCACCCACGTATCGAGATAGTATAGGACCCGGGAGATAAGCATATAATCCGAGCCCTAATATTTTCCCTCCAATCTTGAAGTCCCATCATCTCAAACCTTCTCACATGATTGGACACCAATCGCCTACCACCATTGCTCAATATTACTGTGCTGATGAAAGCACAGCGCCTCACCATTTGGACGGCCATGCCGATAACAGAGCTCTCAGTCTGACAATCAAGCCAAGCAGGTGTTTGGCGGAGCGCCGGGGGAATAGAGCAGCTCCACAGCACATTGGTGGATCAGAGGAGGCTTCGGATGCACCTGGTCACATGCCAAGGCCTCCCTCCCCACACAATCTGGCCCATTCTGTTCCCCGCTCAGTGGCGGCCGCGCCTCCACTGGCAGCTCTGACGGACGCTAAGCTCTGTTCTGGTGACAAATGCAAAGATCATTTGCTCCTGCCCACACAAGCGTTTGATCGTGATGCACAGCTACTGCTGCTCACACCCCAGAAATTATATCACGTCAAGTCACGTTTCTCTTTTCAAATTCTGCGAGTTAAGGGTGTCCATCGGGTTGTAAAAAGCCGGGCTTGGCCGGTAGCTAATTTCCTTAGCAGGATACCTTTTGTCTATTTAGCACGGTTGGAAGTCGACCATTATGGACAAAAATAAGGCCTGTCTGAAACCATGCAGAAGGAAAATCCACTTCTGAACTAATTTAGAAGCCATAGCATAGCATTTTTGGGGTTCACATGTTCACAGGGAGCACAGAATTGCTGCATGGAAATATGATAATATTCAAGTAATTGTGCAATGTGTGCAGGCCTTTAGCAACAATTTCCATCTGCCATTCACTGAATAAATGGACTATAAATAGCGAGACTCTGCAATACTTGCCTATGTGAAATGGTTCTGCAGTGGAGGTGACAATTTGTCTCCTATGTTATACATAGGCATTGGCAATTGCTTTTCATCATATGCAACTACACATCTAGGGTGTATGTCTAATGCTTAACAGCTACTGCCTGCTCTCATTATGTAGGCGTAGTTCTGAATTTTCTTACCATATGCCTGTAGTATAAATTTACCTCGGTGCCTGTTTGCAGGGAAGGTATCGACAGAATCAAAGTTAGCCTGACCGTTGGGAATAAGTTCATCCCACTGGGTCCAGGAGCTGAAATAAGACGGATACAGCTGAGTGAGCCTTGATGGAAGAAAAAAAAATGGAGAAACAGGTCAGTGAGATGGGGCTCGGGCCCGAGGGACGCCTGGAGACGGGGAGAGAGAGAACACACGGCATCGTTTACCAGAGTCAGTCCTTCAAAGAGTGAGCAGTCACCTCGCCACAATAACAGAGGAAGAGGCTCCTCCGCAATTGGAAGTCAAAATTCCAAATTCACAAAGGGCAGCAATGTGTAGGAGCTCGCTCTATTGTGCATCCCCAGCATGAATGGGCGGCATTTTCTTGGGTGGCGTTCAGCTACAATTCATCCCATGGAACTGTGATTTCCTGGGTTTGAATCGGGCGCTGTGGGACCTTTGCTGCATATCATCCACCTCTCTCGCCTATTGTTCTTGTTCCTGCCAGCTGCAAATCATTAAGACTCGTTAAGGTTCTCGATGCAATTCTTCCATGGATGTGCGCATACTTAAAAAAACAAAACAATAACAGCCGCCCTCGGAGCAGATTCCGCGTCTCGAGCAGAACCTCCGCAGTTCTGTTGTGACGCGTTGTGACGTAAAACGCGTCACAACGGAGCATTTTGCCAGAGGAGGAAATGGGAGATCTCTGTGAGGAAAACAGAGTAAACACTGCCCATGTTACCAAGATTATAATGATACAAAGTGGGTTGATATTATAATCGGTGAAGCCATCGTTTAATGACATTCTTTTTCAATAGGTTGACAGCTATTCATTTAGGATTGGGCAAAAGGAATTTGTTCAAATATTTCAATCTCAAGTGAAGTTATTCACCACCACCTGGAAATGTAGTATTGCAGAGTAGTAGGCTATTATAGAGTGCAGAATCACTCCCTGACTTCTGATTGTAAAATGAAAATCTCTCTCTCTCTCTCTCTCTCTCTCTCTCTCTCTCTCTCTCTCTCTCTCTCTCTAAAAACATGTTCCCTCTCCCATATCTTCCTTTGTTCCCTAAATCACAATTTTAGCTGAAAATAGTCCTGTCGTGTTTAAAAATAATAAATAAATAAATTCAGTGTTTTCTCAGGAGCTCTGGGTGCTGTGCTTTTTTATGGTCGTATGGTTATTCTACTCTGCAGTAAATTGATCTGGATCAAGTTGAGGGCCTACAATGAAAATGTACAATGTAACACTAATGGATGGCTGTCTTGATTATGCTGTAGACATGTCTCCGCTTTATTCCACAAGGCATCACTCAGGCACGTTATATGACAGGCTGATATGCTTTCTCATTTAATCAGATGCTAATTGCTGCTTTATGCTTTCGAGAATGAACGGAGCAATTTGCTATTGCAACACAATGTTAGCAAATTGTACAACAGCTAACTAGCACATTATTATTATTATTATTATCAGCTAGTTATGTTGTGCTCCTTCATTTGCCCACCCTCTACAATTTTGTAACCAACACTTACTGGCAACATTGAATCATCCATTTCCTTTGGTTTTTGAGGAAAGCCTCTCAGTCGGCACCCTACAGTTTTCACGTCCTTGTTTGTGCCGTCCATCATTGTCTCTCACATGTCCAATGGAAGTGATAAGGCTGTGGGACTTCAAGGACAATCGAGGTGAAGCTCAGTAACTAGGCCCCGGTGTTTTCCACACAGCTGAAGCCATTACCTTCAAATGGCACAGTGATGGAGGTGAATTGACAGCTGAGAGTTGGAATTATTTCCAGGTTACTGAAAAATGTCACAGGCAAAAACTGCAGGGATTTTCCAAGGGGACTTTCTAATCAGGCGTATTCCCTTTGTGCCCAATGCTCATACATACAGTGATCTACAGTCGCTCCGTTCTTTTTGTTCTCTGCGGGAGCCAATGCGTTGTTGTTGTGGCAGTTATACAACACGTTTTGTCCATGTCTGAATAGCTGAATAGCTATTGACAAGTCTAATTTTTGAATTTTTGAAAAATAAGTGAACTAAATTCCATTCAATGTCTCGATTAACACATTGAGTGCCAGCCATGTTTTCATTCCTGTAGGTAAGTTGTGCCAGGGGTGTTTTTGACGATTCTGGCTCATTTTAGAACAGCCGAGGATTCTTTTCTGTTAAGAATTCATGAACACCAATCATCTAAAAATAACTAATAGAATGTGTGCTTTCTCTGTCTAAAAGAGTTAGTTTGCAGAGTTAGTAGTTATGTAGATATTAGCCGTTGAGTACAGCATGGTTTCAGCGTCTGGAAATTTATTCAGAGATAAATGGCTTTTTGTGAAACAGTCACTTTAACCATTCATTTTTGGCATCAGTAAGACCGTCAGACATTCTAAACAATAGTTTTGAACAGTAATTTCCTCCATAACAACAGGAAACACCCCTCTCATTCAAACTCCTCCCTCCGTGTGTCTTCTCCTTCCTCCTGGCTCTAACAGCGGGCGTGTCAGAAGCGCGTTGCTGCTGCCTGCCTGCCTGTCTGCCTGTCGGGCAAGACGAGTCTGAAATGGATTACTGTAAAATCGCGTCGCCATTTCCTTGAATGGCTTGCTCCCGCGGTGTGTGTGTGTGTGTGTGTGTGTGTGTGTGTGTGTGTGTGTGTGTGTGTGTGTGTGTGTGTGTGTGTGTGTGTGTGTGTGTGTGTGTGTGTGTGTGTGTGTGTGTGTGTGTGTTCGCGCGTTGCTCCGCGGCTCTGGGGGGAAGGGATCTCTGTCCGTTCTGTGTGTGTGTCTCCGGGCTTCTGACTGTAAAATCGCCAAGCCATTTCCGCGGGAGGCGGCTGCTTTTGGTCCCGTGGCTTTTGGGTCCCGTGGCTGTGGCTTCTCTCTGTCTCTGTCGCCACTTAGTGGTCGGTAAAATAGATTACACACATGCTCTTGCTCCAAATAGTTATCTCGAAGATGTAAAAGGGGTTGATTGATGTCCCACCGTCAAAAAAAAAAAATGTTTATGTAAGACGAGTTAGCTCGTCCTTGGCACTTAAGCGCTGGATTATGTAAGACGAGTTAGGTCGTCTATGGCACTTAATGAGTTAAGAGTGAAGACCCAACGTGCGTCCGGGTTGCTCACCTGGTATCACGCATACTACGAAGGCTCGGCCCTTCGTGCGGCTGACCCGGGTTCGAAACCGACCTGCGGTAAATGGCAAATGGTAAATGGCCTGCATTTATATAGCGCTTTTATCCAAAGCGCTTTACAATCAGTAGATAGTCTACATTCACCCATTCATACACCGATGGCGGCAGGCTGCCACGCAGGGTGCCTACACACCATCGGGAGCAAGGAGGGTTAAGTGTCTTGCCCAAGGACACAGCGACAGCAGCTGGGAGGGAGCGGGGATCGAACCGCCAACCCTTGCGTCATTGGCCGACCCGCTCTACCTCCTGAGCTAAAGCCGCCCCCCCTGCGGTCCTTTGCATGTCATCCCCTCTCTCTCTCCGCACCTTTCCTGTCTGCCTACTGTCCTATATAAATCAAGGTGAAATGCCCCAAAAATAATCTTAGAAAAAAAGAGTGAAGACCCAACTTGTTGGAGTTGATATTTATCTGACTGCTTGTATTAATTGATGAAAAAGTAGCCATGTACAGTAATAATGTAGAAAATTGAGGATGTCATACTTGGAGCTACGATACTTTGAGCTGTATCCAGATGCATGGTGATGCATCTTGGAATCGAATCGTTGACAGATGAATCGTAATGGAATCGTGAGGCCAGTGAAGATTCACAGCCTTAATCTAATGTATGTATTGCATACAGAGATAAGGCTTCTGTGCGGAGTGCATCCATAAAGTGTTGGAGGACATGAAACCGCCAAGCTGTCCAACACATCTGACACTCAGAATCCAGGCAGGAGGCAGCCATGATGACTGTTCAGAGCTAGGTCCCATTTAGTGTAAAACAGGATTTCCTTTGCCTCTTTGATTATAAAGGACTTGGGTATGTATGCTATATAAACATCACAAGTCGTGTTTGCATCCACCTGTTTTTATGCAAAATTTCAATTTGTGCATAAAAAACTGAGTGGAAACGCTGCCAAACACGCTTAAGGGAGGTGGAAAAGTCGGGTATATCGATAAAAGGAAAATGCGATAAGTGCAGTGGAAAAAGATGAATCGATATTCCATTGTCTCTCCATTCAAAAACCACGCAGTTTGCCTTGATCACTGCAAAACATGACATGCCGTGTAGCCTACACACAATAGGGCTACACATGGTAAATAATGGTAAATACGCAGCACAATACCTGCCGTGGTAAACACAAGAAGACTGGGATATTAACTTTAAGGCGACTCACTTCTAGAATTGAATGAAATTGTATTCACTTAGCCTACTATCGCTACTCTGTGGATTATAACGTTATGCTTGCCGAGTCGCACCTGGTAATCCAGAAATTGCGTTTTATGGTACCGTTGTCTACTTGTAGATCATCAAGAAACTTTAAATGAATGATGTTAGATGTGTCTAGCAGCTGATCAGCAGCTCAGACAGCCTCAAACACGAGGTGGTTGACAGCTCTATGATTCACATAATAGCAGCGGATGGAAACGCGCATTATTTCGCATTTTATTTTGCCGACTTTCTGAAAATTCAATTAACATTTTTGATACCTTTGGATGGAAACCCAACTACAGTCTCAAAACACATGGTCCCCAGATAAATCCACACCATCCATGTAAGGAAAGAACACCTCCAAACAAGCCTTTTCGACTTCTGTAACTTTGTGACATCACAAAGTAACACCCCGCTTACAGCGCCACTCCCCCCAACTGAATGCGGAAGACCAAACCTAGTTGTCTCTAGCATAGCTGTGTAGAATGGAAAAATGAGGTCCCGCCCCCCTCTCAGAACCACACATAGTTAATGAGGGGAGAGAGAGACAGAGCGGATAAAGAAGAGGCTGGATTTGAGGTTTTTTTTGTGCAACAGAATTCATAACCTTGAGATAAGACTTTTTTTTAAAAATCATCTAAAAATAGCATACAATGGGACCTTTAATCCTTTTAAATCGTACTAAACGCTGTGAGAAAGATATCGCAGAATGTATTCTAAAGCCCATGGCACACCAAACGAACATTCTCAAACAAACACAAACAAACACGAACAAAGACAAATGTTCGTTTGGTGTGCCATAGTTGTCTGTCCTTGTCTGTTCGTGTTTGGCGATGTTCTGTCATGTTTGCCAGGATTCGACTTGTTCAATCCGGCGTTGTTCGCTGTTCGCTGTTGTCTGTTAACTTCCCATGTTTTCAGTCGCGTATCCATGGAAACGGAGCTCACGCATGCGCGCCTAATGCATGCGGTTGTCTGGTCAGTTTGGTCAGAGGCAGAGCCTCCTCTAAACTAACGTTACACGCGACGCAGCAAACATACGTTTCTCTGCCAACCATGTGCCATCACACTGGGCATCAACAACACTAGCGGGAGACTTCTCCCATGCACTCCCGCAAATAAGTAATGTTATGCGCAGCAAGGTTACATAATGAGGGAGAGAGAGAACATCCATGACGGCTAACAGCGAGCTATGCTAATAACTAGCTAGCCGTTCAGAAACACATGTAAACAGCCGTGTGATCACTGAGAACGTCAGTAAAATAAGGAGAGAGCTGCAGGTGCTTATGCAGAACTAGTGCACGATTAAGTGCACAGTGGGTAATGACCCGCGGTGATGAAGAATATAGCGAGATTAACCAGGTTGATAGCAGAGAAAACACTGTTGCAGCTGCCATCAGCAGGACCTCCAGGCTTCAACTAGCGTTGCCTGTCACATGACGCCTTCATGGTCCCTCGATAAAGTCTGCAGAAAGATGCAGTTACCTCACCTCTCTCTCAAGAAGCGTCACGTGAGTGTGGCGTTTAAGGCCATCTGTCGCTACAAAAGAAATAAACTGGGTGTATCATTGTATTACTGACAGATGTATAACTAACTTTGTCAGTCTGAGCCATCTTCTATGTGCTGTAACACAGTGCAGTTTCTATTTTTCTGGTGTTTCTTTTTTACATGTTTGGGACTGTTGTGCTGAATATGTTTGGTCGGTGTGCCATGCTTTCAAACAATCTCCAACATCTGCCAACATTCACAGACAATTGTCTGTTGGTGTTTGTTTGAGAATGTTTGATTGGTGTGCCATGGCCTTAAGGGAAGCACACAGGGACACGCATGAATTGGTGGTAATGAAACAGTACAGCAATAATCACCCATGGTCAAGACAGTCACCTGCCCGTTCCTCTCTTTGCCAGAGCCATGAGTCACTGCCACCATGTGAGCCGCAGCGCAATTACTCGTTATAGGAACTGTAATCACTCGCCGTCTAAGGATCCATTTAATTACAGGAGTATTAACAAAAAATAATGGCTCTCCAACACCAGCGCCGAATGAGATTTGGCGGGGGAACTCTGAGATGATTGCTGCCCGTAAATCTAGCCGTAAAACCGGGGGCTATTATGTCTTGTATGGCTTGTTCAACAAAACTCTAATCGCATACATAATTCCACACAGTTCATTAAGATGTGAGAGGTGCTTTTCAGAATGACGGGGATTCATCGAGTGCAGAACATCCACAGCATTTTGGCTATTTAGATATCACTCTGTTTGAATTAAGGCACGTTTGAGTATCACACACTCGGCGACATTGCCAAATGAATTTGCTGTAATCGCAGTGCGCAAGGTGCGTGGCAAATCAGCGTTCCTAGAGATATGTACGGTCCACTCATTGCGTCACTATATGCTCGTGAAGGGCAACTCATTTGCCATATGTTGATGTTATCGCTAACGCAGCCCAGCAAACATCCGCTACAACTGTGCGGTTATATATTATTTATTCCAAACGTCACCTTCCGCATATGTTTCCCAGCTGCCGCTTTCCCGCTGCTGCGGTTTCCCCTCCCCGCCTCCCGCTTCCCCTCGCCCTCTCTTAGCGATGATAATGTGTGACAACACGCGGCACAGGGGGGCCACGCAGCGGGCGGCCGCTGGGAACCTCGCTGTCTCTCAAGCGACCGGGCCCCCCTGGCAACCGCTGACCTCCCTAACACGCGCACACACTCATACATACTAACCACCTAGCGTGTCAGCCGGGGCGACGCGCCGACCCGGGCAGCTTGTCCGACATGCTGAGTCGACAACAAGGGGAGCTCAAGTGGCGGCGGTGGGGGAGAGTGGGGGCGTAGGGGGGTTAGCCTCCCGGGGTTCTTGCGGTCTACCGACGTTACCGCACGAGCTGTCGGGAGAGGGAGAGCAGATCAAACGGAGCACCGAGCTGACGTCGGAGCAACCGGCGAGCTCGTGAGCCAGAGGGCGGTCTCAGCCAAGGAGTACTGTTCTGTACGCGCTCTCTGTTCATCTAAGAATAGCTGCTGCCTTTAGCACGAGCCGTGTGGCCTGCATTGATAGTGGTTTCAGTGTCCCAGTTTGTCAGATTGGTTCACTTACCTCTGGAGAAAGTCCTGTGTAATAAACCTACCCTGTCCTAAGTGCTGAGTTGTCTTCGCTTTGCCAATCACGGCTCAGCGTTTGCAAACACTGTATTGGACAGTGTAGTGTAGCCTACAGAGTGTGAGAGGAAAAGGGGAGAGAAAATAGAGTTGATGTGCAGCAAAGGTAGTTGTTGTATTTGAATCCACAATGTTGCACTTTTGTGGTTTGCCGACTCACCTCGGTGCATTTGCTCATTAACGGTTAATGAAGTTTTAACATCGAGATATATCATAGATTCATTCCCTCACGCCGCGTTTTTGGCAGAGCTCAAATGAGAATGTGGAGTGCTCAGACTGTAAAGAACAGCGGTGCAGAAGGGGGATTTAAAAACAAAACTAAAAACCACGCTTCTTGGAGCTACATTGATAAAGTGATAGACAGTGATAAAGTCCACCAGCAGTCATTTGTCTTGTGTCAAAATTGGTGTTGAAGCCTCCTTCTTTCTTATCACACTTGGCAGTTGGTGCTGTGTTGATAGTGTATGCAGTTATACATTGAGTGCCCTTCTCCTTGACAGCCAGACAGTTCCTAAGCAGAGAGCATATATTTCAGGAGAGGGTGCCCTTCCTCCTGCTCGGAGGCTAATGTCAAGGGGGTGCATATTATAGTATTCCCCTGGAGATCGCCTTTGCCTTTAATCGGAGGCAAAACGTGTCCACAGATTGATTAGATTAATTATGTTCTTGTTAGATGTGCCAAGTCTATCAGAGTTGACACCGGAGGCTGCGGGCTGCATGCAGTCCTTCAGGCCAAATTTGTCTCCAATAAACCCTTTGTTAAATGGGAATCAGGTGCTTTAACACTCTAGGAATTATTTTATTATTTAATTTAATTTCTTATTTTTTTATTTTTTTATTGATAGCATTGGGCAACTACAAGGGAACCTGTTTAGTAACCTAATCCTGATCAGGGTGTGGCTTTAATGCTTTAAGCATCTCACGATCTCACCTCGTCCAAGTAGCTCATAGAAAGTATAAAATAATTACTGTAGAGTGCTATCGAATTACTGCCATTTAGGGTAATTTTGTGTAAAAGTTGTAATTAAGCCCTAGTCAAAATGCATTTCGTCACACCCTTCATGGATTAAATGAACTCACTGAAATCCTTCAGTCCTTCAAGTGTGCGAGGCACGCTAGCAATAGCTCATAATATATATTGGGGCGAAGCATCCCCCCAATATTCACATAATTGTCAAAATGCCCCGGGGGGGGGGGGGGGGGGGGGGGGGGGGGGGGGCATGCTCATTTCTAGGGTGGAGACTCTGCGGACAATGTCCCATGGGCCCACTTTTAATTTAAGCATAAGTATCAGTAAGTAAATCCAAAACCAACAAGTTAATTATTTAAATTTTTACTTCAAACTTCCTCAATGTAGAACAGTCATTTCTTACACATGAGATTACTTTTAGCCTTTTAGTCATCAAGATGATTGAAAAATATTCCATTATTCCAGACTGAAATGTTATGTCAGAAGTGAAGTATTGGCCAGAATGACAGGTCAATACAGAGAGCAGCGCATATCTTGCATGTTGTGTTTCATTCAATTCCAGCGCGGGTCACACAGGGGGCACTGGGCCCGCAGGCTGCTATTTGGGGAACCCTGATCTAGAGTAACTGGTAGCTTAGCTTACTACATTATCCAAGTAGCTTGACCGTCACTGCTGGCATCTTCAATGTCTGCATGCTCAGCAGGATCCAGCCCACACGGCCGTCCATGGAGAAAGAGATTTTAACCGCTCATGGCTGAGGAGGGACAGCTGCATGCCATACAGCTGCAAGGCTTCTGCATGTATGGACATCGGTCAGCCTAAAGACTTCCTGACAGGTATGTGTTTGTACCTTCAGTTGCTATGGCAACACACTCCTGAGAGACTCCGCACAGGGCCCAACTTCTGGTGGATCCGACATCCCAGATCAGGGAGAACTGCGCCATCGGTCCTGACGTAACCATTGGTGCCGGTGAGGATAAAGCACTGTACAGTGATGAAGGGAGCACGGGTTCGATCCCACTCCTTGCTGGAAAGCTGCATTGTGGGATGGAGGTCCTCTGGTCGGCCGGCGGGTTCATATGGAGAACGTGACGTGCTGGGTGGGATTGTGAACGACGAGCTTTACCTGAATGGCGCCATCGTCTGCCCGCACAAGTCCATTAACGACTCGGTCCCGGAACCACGGATGATCAAGGACCGAACTGAACCGAACCGGCCCAGATGAGAACCAAGCGTCTTTATAAGACTGTACTGAAAAACCCATACTGTGCAGAGAGAGGGAGGATTTATGGAAGGAAGGAGAGAAAAGGGAAGCGGAGAGATTTTTAAACAATAATCTGGACCTTTTCAGCTCTGCTAGGCTGCACCCTCCATCAATCAGAAAGGACTTTTTTATGATGCCATTGCCAACATGCAGGTGTGGTGGGGGAACCCTGCGGCAGATTTGGACCCCCCCAATGTTGACTCCATGACTTACAGTACATTAACAACATTATGCATTCATGCGGTGAATGTTCAAGTCATTCATGTTCGGGTTCATGTTTTTTCCTCAGCTATTATTGTAGATCAATGACCAGAAAGCCATGCCATTCCAGAGTGATGCACATTCAAAGGATGGTACTTACTGTACATACATGTGAGGAGTCTCAGTTGTTTAGCTACTATCCTCACTGTGCTGTTAAGATTACAGTGGGGATTGCACAGGTGAATTGTCTTTCACACCATTTCCTGGACTTAAAAGTTATTTCCTGGAAAATGCTGCACTTAAACACACAACAGGGCAGTGGATTGTGATGTAGCCGCTCTCCCACCCCTTCAATATAACATGTAAGGTCAGTGTTCTCTCGCCTTCTCTTAGCCTTGCACCAGCTCTGCTTCATCCACCCGGCAAGTCGTGTGTGACACCTAACGTTTAACGGGAAACCACGTGCCCATTTCAAGGAGAGAGAGAGAGAGAGAGAGAGAGAGAGAGAGAGAGAGAGAGAGAGAGAGAGAGAGAGAGAGAGAGAGAGAGAGAGAGAGAGAGAGAGAGAGAGAGAGAGAGAGAGAGAGAGGTGGGGGGGATTGGAGACATGATGGGAGATCTTGTAACAAAGCAACCAGAGTAGCTTTCCACACTTTGTGAAACGAGGAGGATAATAAAAAATGCAGTCCATCAGACAGCCTCCTTTCCTCTCCACGGGTCAAGGCTTGGTAAACCCTTATTTATGACTAAAACCCCACTGTCTGGCCCAGGCGTATGCACTTAATATGAAATTCAACCCCAAAAGAGGTCCTATTTTGAGATGCCTTTCCCCACATCCGACCCGCCAGTGCTCATTACACCAGCCTATAATGCAGAGAGACGAAAGGATTAACACATGATGAAAAGAAAGAAGGAAAGAAGGAAAGGAAGAAAGAAAGAAAGCGATTCATAGTTCCATTCAGGATTTACAAGGACAATCTTCCATTATAATAAGTGATGAGGAAACAATGGTTTGAGATAAGGACTAGAATTGGTCAAAACAAGTGTGATAATGTTTTCCTTGGCTTCATGTCTTTGCTTAATGCTCCAATCTTGGCTTGATAAATGTGAAGCTTTCACCCTTCTGTTCCTCTCCGTTCTCCTCTCAAAGCAGACAGTCCACAGTGAACTATAGCCAGCCACCATCTCAGAACTACTTCATTGGGGACCTGCATATTTGCTTGCTTTCATCTTTTTTTGCTTGCCTACCCATCTAGATATGTTATGTAGAAGATTATCAATATAATTAGGCATCATTAGCTCCCCTCATGTTTGCATCCCTTGATAATTTAGACCCGCAGTACATTATGCAATATTACATACATTATCAGTTGCAGCAAAAGTGATGAGATAAACACAATGGCTTGCAATTAGGTAATTGGACTACAAAAGACTGGCCAGAGGAATTGTAATGTGCAATACTTTTGAAAATGTGTGAGCACTGGGTTTACTCACAAGCATCTCTGAATGGTCAAATAGTCTTGATTTTAAAATGATGAATACAGACATTTTACACCACTCGAAGCAATAGGGTTGTTAATGTGATAGTGGTGATATTCAGATTACAGTCTGCAAATGGGAAGAAATCTGTTAAATTATGTCACAGATTATGTAATGTGTAATGTGGATTTTGAAAGTCATATTTCTAACCCGGTCTTCGCGATACCAGTCAGCTTTTTTTTTAATACCACCTGTATATCAGCGCCGCATGGAGCCACGGTACAGTGGGTGAGAATGATGATAATACCCGAGGTGTAATCATACCATGTTCCTGTCAAATAATAGTGACAGGAGGAGACAGTAATCCCTCCTCGTCCCTGCTGCAATTTTTGACTGTAATCTCAGATTAATGTCCAGGAAATGTCCTCGCTAGGTGACTGCACACACTGGGGTAGATCAGGAAATGTCCTCACTAGGTGACTGCACACACTGGGGTAGATCAGGAAATGTCCTCACTAGGTGACTGCACACACTGGGGTAGATCAGGAAATGTCCTCGCTAGGTGACTGCACACACTGGGGTAGATGTTGCAGCTTGTTAAGTCCTGTGTTCACGTTCTCCGGGGTTACCCGGTTTCTCTGTTGAACCGCGCTCTCAAATCCGCTGACCCAAGGGAACCAAGTGTCAGAAGGAAGCCTTGTTGAAAATAGACTGTCTCTCCTGGGGGAGCTATGCGGGCCTGGCTGTGGATACTCCTTGGATGGGAGACTGCTGCTGGATGTGGTGTTGGGAGGACCAGTAGGAGGCACTCTTCCCTTTGGTCTCATGAATAATCTCCCCAATTAAATCCACACACCAAGAACTAACAAAGGGTAACCGAACTAACAGTGTATGACCCTTAGTTACTTCCTCGTTTGCCATGAGGCGCATGCGCTGTGTGTGTGTGCAGTCATCAGTACAGTGCACGCACCTCATGGCAAACAAGGAAGTAACTTCGGTTCCTCTTTGTTAGTTCGGTTACTCTGTTAGTTCTCGGTGTGTGGATTTACTACGAAAATGACCATTTCACGTAATTTTGGATTATTATTTCATCGCACACGAGTCGCAACATGTACATGTGAGTGTTTCTGGTGCTGTTTGAATGTGTATTTTGAGCGACTGAATGGGAGGAGGCAGCGGTACCATAGACTGCCATTGTAGCGCTAAGTAGCAGTGAGGGCTCTACCGCTGTTTGTACTGCACGCAGAGTGAAGATAAAGGCACCTATCTACATACTAGTTTTAATATCGGCAATATGGTAAATGGCCTAAACTCTCAAAATGTTGGCGTATCCCTTTAATTTTCGTTTAACCAACAGAGAAATTAGTGACTAGGAACATCCCTACGTAAATTAAAAAAGTCACTGATAATGTGAATGAACACAAAATTCATCATTTGAATATATAGCCTAGATCAGGGCGGTTCAAAAGTCTGAGACTGTGGGCCTCCACTCAGACAGAGCTCGGAAAGAGGTGCCTCGCCTTAGTTTACTTGCTTAGTTTTGCTAAAATCCTGGATGCCTATGGGGTCATGATTACCGTAAAACTTAAATTAAGAGGCGAGTCCCATATACTGTAGACGCAGGTCCCAAATACTGGCAGGGTGTGGCTACACGTTTTGACAAATAAATGGGCAGGTCTCAATTAATAAAAAAAAAAAAAAAACTTGCATTCAAACGTCTCTCTCATCATTGTTTCATTTTGCGAGTACAATGTCCAAGTTTGGCTCTGCGCGTTGCCAAGATACCAATGTAATATTTTGTTTACTTCCATTCACTGAGCCTCCCCTGAAACTGTTTGGAGCCCCACTGGGGAAACCCGCCTCGAACTTCGAAAACCTTTGGCCTAGATGTTTATCATGTACACATGGAATAAGCGCAGCACAATATCCTGCTCCTATATCTGTGACTATGTCAGTGGTGAGACAGAAGTATATCGATGCACAGAACAGACAACAGACTGGTGCTGGGTCCATCCCATGACCTTATGGCCCATCACAGGCTCAATTTCCCCACCATCCCACATTACAAGCAATTGGAGACCCAGCAATTGGGCCACTCTCCACGATACTGTAAAGGCAGTTAATGTTACTCCTGCCGGGCTAACCACATGAAGAGATGTTCCAGCAGTACATATACACACATAAATGTTTTTGGTTACACTCTGTGGTTTTGCGTTCTGCTAATGGAGCTTGTTGATAATGAGGGTACACTATAAATAAGTGGGCAAACACCCAAACTCTTCCAAAACAGAAAAAGTCAGTATGCCACTTTCGTCAACACTGTTCTGTTATGTGAGCAGAGCACTATCGCTTGGTGGAAAACAAGAATTAAATTCAAGTCTTTTGGGGGGCATGGTTGCTGTGACGAGAGTGTGGTGAGAATTTAGAGTTGTTGCAATACCTCCCTCAAGACCTAGAGGGCGCTATCTGCAGGAAGCTGCTCTCTATCATAGGAATTCTTGTGAAAGGTACTAAGATGTGGGTGAGAGGATTCTGGTTCAGTCACCGGAGATAGAGAGAGGGGGGGGGACTGAACCAGGGCTCTGAGACTGTTTTTTTTGTAAATAAATCATTTTATACTTTTTAAATTCTAGTTTATTGGTATTTATTATGTTAGAATAGTAATTTTACCACAACGGGCACCGTGTAGTGCGTCAAATTTCTGTGATCCGTGTGGCACCCATTTATTTATTTTTGTTTTTTTGTTTATTTATTTAACCTTTATTTAACCAGGTAAGTCATTAAGAACAACTTCTTATTTACAATGGCGACTTGGCAAAAGGCACAGCCTTTTAAGGGATAGGGGGTAGGGGGTAAAATAAATACAAAGTTAAAACATGGCAAGACAAACGGAGCAAAAACAAAAACAGCCGGAGCAGACAGGCAGGAGATAAGTGCTAACGGAAGCGTGTCCTGCAACGGACAATATTTTTACAAAACTCCTGTTAAAATTGTGCTTCAAACACTGCTACAATGATCATGTCATGTTTCCGTGTAGTTTAACGGCGAAAACGTTAAGTCGAACTTCTTTCTAGCAACATACCGTTGAAATAATTTCTTTTAGTTGTGTCTTTGATTTACCAGAGTCGGGGAACGGACGCTACCGCTGGCGTCTTAACTGAAAGCTGCTCTTGTCCTGTTACGGACAGCTCACTCTGCGGCTCTGCTGGTTAGCAAGCCAGTAGTCTCGCTAGCCAGCCTCTCTGGCTAGCGAGACTAGCAAGCCAGTGGTTAGCAAGCCAGTAATAGTCAACAAAGAGTGGCTTGTAGTGGTCGCTGAGTCCCATTTTGCTGCATTATTGCCACATGCTGGCCTTGTTGTGTTTTAGACAAAACTAGCGTTAGCTAGCTAGCAAGCTAGCAACTTTAACGATCAGTAACTCTCGTCGCCCAAGCACGTCTTATGGCTTTCTGTCATCAAAGTCACTTTTCTAAAGTAATTTGACATGTTACCATGCACATATTCATATGAAATTCCACATATTGACACATATAGATGTATAAATTAGTTCCACTTTCACAAAGCGGCGATCCAGCATCTGAAATGCCTGCTAAAGTACCGGAAACCACGTCGAGAGACCTCTGACCCGGACGTGACGAAACAGGCGTCCAGGTGTCCGGCAGGACACGGTTACGCTAGTTTAGGAAGCAGTTGCAGGTGTCAGTGAAAATGTCCATGATAGAGTCCTTGAAAGCTGACTTGGAGATGAAATTGTTCAGTTTGAGTCTTTTTTGTAAATGATTCCAGTCTGTGGGCACGGCAGACTGAAATGACAAATGACCGATTACAGAATGTGTTTTGGGAATTCTCAGCAGGATGAGGTTTGCAGAACGGGTGTTATTCAGCAGCACTGCATGTGTGAACTGCCTACACACAAGCAGATGCTGCAGTCACAGAAGTTAATTAGATACATTTAAATATATTCCTATCCATTGGCAAAAAAATACATATGTACTGTACGCTTAGCCATGCAAGGATTTTTGAAAGTTTGTCTAATACGGTTTCTTTACAAGCAATTAAAATTCAGAGAGCGATCCAGAATCGTTTTAATAATTCATGCTTAGCAACCATAGTTGGCTTGTATGTGTGTGCAGGGGGGGTGTTTGTATACATGTTTGTATACAGTTCATGTAATTTCAGTTTGGAACATAACTAGGACACGTTATAGTGGGATCAGAAGGAGAGAATGACAAGTTCGTCTCGATAATTTCGTTTTGTTGACCTAAAATGTTTTTACTTTGAAAGACTCAAATCAAAGATTCATTTTAGTTACAATAAAGCTGTCAGACCTTTATTTTGCTTCAACCATAGTAACACATTCAATGAAAACTACAGGATATACAGTAACAACATAAGCATAGCTAATGAAAAACAATATTTCATTATTCACTCTATCATGGCAAGCTTGTAACTCACACTCTGATGTAGACATGACTACAACAGCTTCTTTCAGTTTTCTTTTTGGCGTTTATGTTTCTTAAGCCCCAAATGCACTGGGAGTGAAACCTGATGCGCGTCATTTGACACGCGTCAATTTCTGCCCCTATAGCGCACTGCAAGCATCAGATCTGAAATGTATACACCACAGAATGACAGAACCATCAGTATTTTGGGGAAAAGGCCACTAATTTATATGTAGGAAGGGACAATGACCGATGAAAAAAAGTTGTTATACCGTAGTTTTGCGCCGCTGTCAGTCAGAGGCTGTAATTAATCGTCCTACCTGTCCATCATGCAGTGCTGCAGGAGGATGAAAAAATTAAGAAGTCTGTCCAAACTTTTTACCGATCTAATCTCGTCATGAGATGCAGGGAAATATATTTTAGGAGCCGATGTGTTTAGAAGAGCATTCTCACTTTGATCAGACAGTCTTGCTATAGTGTAGTGTAGCGTTATATTTTACATGGTTGCTATATTTAAACTGCCGTGAGATTTGTTTGAGGAGCATAATGATGGCCGGGATGAAAGTCGCTGTTTGAGAGAGAGTGGGGAGGGTGCTCAGAGCACTTTGTTCCCTGCTGGATCATCATTTGACGCTCCAAAATCGAAACCGTTTCGGAGAACGGACGCCAAGGCAGTTTGACGGCATCAGAACGCTCTTGGTGCGCGTTCGACCATTTAGAACAATGGGTGGGCTTCAAAACGCGAGCGTTTGGGGCTTTACAGTACTGTCCAGACAATTACTTCTGGAGGTTTTGAAATATTAACATGTTTTGGACACAAGCTGCGAGAGAGAGTCCGACAGTCGTGAGTCGAGTAGGCACTGAAACGGTTAAATGCATGCAGGTCTAGTGGACAATGACCTCCCCTCTAGAAAAGCCTTGAACAATGACTTAATGCACTCCAGCCAGGCGGCTTCACATCCCTCTAATGGATCATTTTTCATCTGGCACCTCGGCTCTCTTAAGATCAACTGAGAGGGATCAGCTCCATCGATTGCCTCCCTCTACACCCATGTGAATCAATATGGATCCCTGCATTAGAAACCACCAGGCCCATCTCCAGGGCTGCTGCACCTCGTCATCATCGCACTCTTCAAGTTGCATAATGAATTACGTTGATGCCATTGATTCGCCTCACTAATAGCAGCGTGCTTATTATGCACGGCTAGGGCCGGGTATCGTTTAAAAAAAAGTTACGATACCAGGACCAATACCAGTACCCTTAAAGTAGGGGTGGGGGAAAAAATCGATTCACCTAAGTATCGCGATTTTTAATGTCACGATTTTTTGGATCGATCTTTTATTCCAGAATCGATAATCGCAAATTAAAAAAAAAAAAAAAAAAAAAAAAAAAAAAAAAAAAAAATTTTGGGTGCTTGCAGTCAGGCCACTCACTGAACAGCAGGCCAGGCGCCGCCTACTGGTTTACTAGTGGTTTTATTACTTTATTAGTTAGTCTGAAGTAATAATTACACTTCAGGGTTAAAGTGGGTGCATCTCATTGTAAAATTGGACCCAAATCTGGCTTCAAACGGCCCAAATTTCACGCGCGTTGGCCCATATCGGCCTGGCCTGCTTGGTATCTAATGCCCGGCCTGAATTATGATCCCAGTCCGCCCCTGTTTTTAACTATATCGCCCAGCCCTACTCATGATATATAATATACAGTCTCTAGTGTATGATTCAACTTTTCCCATGTTCTAATCTAGTGTAAAAAAGCAAACAAACTGAAAAAATAAAAGAAAAAAATAAACAAAAATCGCAATAAATCGTAATATCGAATCGCAATAATCGTAGAATCGCAATAATCGTGAATCGCAATATATATCGAATCGGCACCAAAGTATCGTGATAGTATCGAATCGGGAGATAAGTGAATCGGCACAGCCCTACCTTAAAGTGATACCGATACCAATAGAGTACTTTGTGTGATAGCTTTCCCCCCCTGCGATAATCAATTCTGTGTTATGTATTTATTTATTTATTTATTATCAGATGCCACAAGCGTGTAGTACAGTATAGCCAACTCTTGCAGTGATTGGCTGAGAGGAAAATCATACAAATAGATTTTTTTTTTTTTCTAGATCTGTGTACAAAAAGGATTGAATGCAGGTATCGTTTGACTGGAGAAGTTTCAATACTACTTGGTACTGGGTTATTTTGGTCGATACCTCAAATCTATTGAGTACTGAGACCCAGCCCTATATGCACGGCAGCGGCCTTTGGATATGCGTTTAAGCAATGACACACCCAAATGTATTCCTTCTAATTAAGGATAGAAATATGGTAAAAGGCTTATGATGTCCATCTTTAGTCTTGGCTGCGGCACTTTTAATGACAATCGCTCTTCCAAGTTGTCTTCATCAACACCCAGATCTGTTCCCTGTGTGCACATTCTGGCAGACCATTCATTGGCATGTTGAAAAAGCAGTTGGAAGTCTGGGAGATTGTTAAAACCTGTGTGTGTGTGTGTGTGTGTGGGGGGGGTGGTGGTGGTGGTGGTGGTGGTGGTGGAGTACGCCATACATCAAAGAGACTGAGGCGCCTCAATGATGCGCTCACTGGCATGATCAAAACGACACGCTTATAATGCAAAATCTCACTCTCTGATGGAGGCGATGGAAAGGGAACACTAAAACAAACAACAATCAGGAAAGGAAGGAAGGAAGAAACTAAACACTGGAGTGGAGAACCTACAAAGGGAATAAGAATATGCTTGAGTGCCATTGCAATAATGACCCGTTAGCCTGACAGAACCAACCTCCATCTGTCCGCTTACCGGGGGGGGGGGGGGGGAACTATACCATTCCCAGTATGATCAGATACAGCATCATAACAATGAGATGAGAGGGGGAGCAATTATTTATAATGCTCGTTGACACTGGCATCAGATACTTGGGGTAGGCGCTTTGTGTCAGAGATATCTCATTGGGTAACGTGGCGCGGGTGGAGGCGGGGCGGGTGGCGGTGCGTTCTCCTTTTTACCTGTGGCATTTTCTCTCCGTTATTAGGCCAGGCTGCGCGGGGTTAACGGCACAGCGAGGCCTCTCTCCGCCGCCTGCGAGGATTATTGGCCAATACGCTCTCCCACCAAAACAGCTGTGGGAGGCAAATAATTGTCTTAAGGTGAATAACAATACCATGTTATCCTTGCGAGGGGTTTTTAATACAAACCTAATGGAGTTTATTTCTTCAGCCTATGTTTCATTTATGAGATGCTCACATGAAGCCCGCTACTCGTTATATTCATGGCTTATGCAAAGAAATGTGGGGGGGTTGCGGGGGGGGGGGTTTAGCAGAATGCACAAGAAAACAGGGGTTGTCGGGGCATACCAATATTCTTATAGTACATAGCGGTGCAAGGACTCTCCCTAGAGTGAGTTTGGGTTTTGTGAACGAAATCCCTCCTTATCTATTCTGCTCGGGCTGCCGATCAGTAAACGCTGCCCGAGGCGAAGGCCTTTCTGCAGCGCGCAAAGATTCAAACACATTTGCAAATGAGCCTGTTTTCCCAATCTAAATAAGCCAAGATGTGCAAAAGCCGGGGGTAAAGTGTTTTAGAATGGGCTGACTTGGTCATTACATGGGGCTAGCATGCAGTATCGCCTCGGGTTAGTAACTGAACAAGGCGCCAGTGACATTGAGACAAAGAGCTTGTGTTTCCCCCACCAGGCCATGCTGGGCCTGTCTGTGACTCATGTTAGGGCACACAGACACCATGTACCAAGGCCACGCAAGTGTCTGCCACGTTGACTGTCACAATCAGCAGGGGAGATGCCAACCGTGTGTGTGTGTCTGCGTGTGTGTGTAGAGACGGAGATCGGCTTGAAATGTCGAATACTACAGTACTAGCTTCCTACTTTTTTCTCCCCAATTGTACTTGGCCAATTCCCCTGCTGCCCCACCCCCTGCCTCCTCCGATACATGTGCAGTTGCCAGCCGCTTATTTTTACCTGACAGTGGGGAGCTTCCCACATGTAGCATGTGGGAGGATCACGCTATTACCACCAGTTCCCTTCCACCCCGAACAGGCGCCCCGACCGACCAGAGGAGGCGCTAGTGCAGCAACCAGGACATTCCAGCTTCCCACCCGCAGACACAGCCAATCCTGCCGGTATGGACGCCCGACCAAGCCGGAGGGAACACGGGGGCGCTAACCTGCGACCCTCGTGTTGGTAGGCAGGGAATCTACCGCTACACTACATTGATGCCCCTAGCTTACTTAGCTACTACTATTACTATTGTGTAACTAATGTTATCATTGTTAAACATGATTGGTTTGTGTTGTTTTCTTTCATCACAATATTCAGTTCATCTCTCTTGTTATTAGATTTCTTTGTTCTTACTATTTTGAGAAATGAGTGTGGGAAAGAGAGGAAGATGCCATGTGAACTTTTACAACGCACTTTGAGACCATCCATCTCCACGGACTTTTCCCCTTTGTGCGATACATTCTCAAATTAGTCGACACTATGTTTGAGCTAATCTCACTGCTTTATCCGCAACGCCTCTAACACTTGCGTATGTGCTATAATTAGCACCTTACAGACATGATGTGATTAGTGATTGCACAAATTAGCGAGGCCTCAGATCTTGGATTAAGCCTTTCTCTAATGGCTTGAATCATCACATGACACAGCACACACAGTACTATACACAATAACAGCGTCTGCATGGACATAATTCATAATTCAATCCTAGCCTTAGTAGATCTGCTCATTTACATATCGGTGTGTCCACATCCAATGAAATTGAACGTGTTTACAGTAGGCCAGTGGTTGTCAACCTTTTTCATGTCAAGGACCCCTAATTGAGTCAACATCCGTGGACCCCCATTTGCTGAGATTGTGTCTCTTGAATCCAAATCTGAATATATTTTTATTGCTAGATATGATTTTGTCCAGAATTCCATGACCATCTGTATTGTAGGTAGCGAGATAACAGCGAAACTAGGATCAAAGCAGTCATATCTTCTACATTATCTCATTATGTTCACTTCTTGTAAATGCTGAAGTTTAACAATTCATCAATTTGCTGGGGACCCCCTGGATGACCCCTGGTCGGCGGACCACACGGTGACAACCACCACATTAGAATCATAAAGCGTTGTCGATCTTTTCGATGGAGTCATATGGAGACAATCACTCACAATTACACAACCTCTGCTGCCTTTAAATGGGAGTATGACTCTTGCTTTTTAAGAAGTCCTGTTATTCCTATGACCAAGGTGTGTTGTGTTGCCCTCCATTGACTTCTCCTCCTGGGTTTAGTCACAGTCACCCCTTCCAACATTTCCAGTTAATTTTCAATGGAATTGCACATTGGTATGACATCACAGCATAAGAGCTGGTTACTATTAGTGTCCTCTAGTAAGAGAGTGGCGTCAGCGGAGGACCAAAATGCGAGACTCATTAGCCAATGAACAGCCAGGAATGGGTCTCGCACTACTTTTGCATGTTAAAATAAAGCTGATAATGTACAATTTGATTCAATGGATGAAAAACCCTTTCAAAGTACAACACAAACTGTCTATTTTGCTGCAACTCGACAGTGCTGCTTTTTTTATTCAAGAGTTCCACTTTCTACTTCCTGGAAAAAAACTGGTCCATTGTAGTGAATGGAGATGTCGGAACTCTTCTATTATACGGCTCTGGTTACTATGTTTCTGGACAGCAGTAAATGTTCACAAATGCAAGAAGACTACGAGACAAATTCAAGACCGATACAGACTATCATAAAAAACAAGGGCAACTTCGGCCCAGGACCACGTGCCTCATGTAGCAACCAGGCGACCTCATGCAACTCAAGCCCATTCGAGGAAACTACATCTTTCCACAGCTCAAGTTTGGCACTGATGACATCATCACTGATGACATCATCACCGTTATCCATTCCTGACTGAATGAATGAATGACACACCAAAACACCTTCTCTTGACAACGCGCTGCGCACAGTGATAAAAAAGCACACAATTAAACACAAAATGTTATTTCCCCTTAATTATGAATCATTATGCATGATGATTTTTACGTCGTGGCCACTAGGGGCCAAGCCAAGGCATCTATGAGAGGGTCTCTCTGTCTGCATGCATGCATGTTTGTCAGTCAGTATGTCCCTACAGTAAAGTGGTCAGGTCGCCGATGATGTCATGCAGTTCTATGTCCTCACAAAAGAAAGAAAGAAAGTGGCCAGGTCATGGGACGTCATCAATGATTATGTCATTAGTGGTGTCACTCGAGCAATTGTGATGTAATCAGTGATGATGTCATCAGCGAGTGATGTCATCAGCCCCCGTGTGATCTGCTTTCTGCCTTGAGCCACAGACTTTAGTTTTGACACCCTCGTCCACCCAGCACATGATTTCCCCTCATTGGGAGGAGAAAAAAAGGGTCAATTGAAGAAAATGAAGAAAATTGCAATTTAAATATTCATAAGGCTCTTTGTCTTTTCCCTCCCATCAGTGTCGGAGAGAGAGATCACGCTATTCCGCCGTGGATTTTGGCAATTACCTCTCATTGTCACCTCCCCATGTCCAAAGTCACCCCTGTGCTCTTGAGAGGCAGATGCAACCTTAACATAATTGTAAGGTTAGATGAGGATGCCAACAGATTGGATACCGCTGAAGCTGACATCATTTCACCGCCATTGCATCGGAGCACCACCCCTGCATTGTCTACTACAGATTAATCCGAATGCCATGGCTGTGTGTGCGCCGTCTGAAAAAGATTACATTGGATAATTGCGTGTCTAGCGCTGGCAAAATGAACCAATGTGAATGCCAAGCAAACGGTCTAGATATGGGGGGGAATAACATTTAATATATTTTTAAAAAAGCACACCGCTTGTATTGTGATGTTGGTTGGAGAGCTCCCCTCGTGATCTGTTGTCGTCTGTTTGTTGGTCCCAAGATGGTGGCTTTCAGGACAATTTCAGGACAATTGTGTGTGTGTGTGTGTGTGTGTGTGTGTGTGTGAGAGAGAGTGATATCCATGACAGCACCGTCGTCAGGCTTTGCATTAATCGCACCGGGGTCTAAGCAGCTGGGGCCAATAACACTGCCAAATCTGTCATAGCATCATTCCGATATGGACCATAGGGAGCCTGCTACTCCCCGGTGTCTTTCTTCTCCCGAGTGCCAATTACGCCATCAAATTGAATTGTGCCCTTGAGTGGTATTATTAGCAGTTGTTGAGGGATCCAAACATTTGTATTCATTTAGGCTTGTTCAGCAGAATAATTGAATGACCATTGAATAATGAATAATGAACACGTGAATACAGACACACAGTGCGTAACAAATTTAAAATGTAATCAGATTATGCATTATAAAGATTGGCCAATTTGGCAGGACTATCTTTGTAGATCAACAACAACAAAAAACGTGGTGTTGGGGACATGCTGAGAGAGCCAGTGTGTGCACACCTTTGCACGGTCGCACCACACGTCTCAGGTGTTCGTCGCGGCTGGGTTTTCTAGTTGTTCCACACAGAAGAGTATATTCAATTTAATGAAGCCATGAATCAAAGACCCACCAGCTCATCCCCACGAACTGGTGCATCAGTTAATTTATTCCCCAGTACTCCCAATTCTGCATGCTGCTGGTCCACTGAGGATTGGGAGCGTTTCTGCCCCCATACATAACTAGCAGGCCATAAATCACACATGCTCCGATGTAACCTTAGTGTGAATATCAGTGGTGACAGACTGCAGTCTCTATGTAGCCTCTATGCAAAACTATCAACAACTCAGTTGCTCAGGTGGGTTTTTACATATTTAAAAAAAATCTTGTTGAGACCAGGTGGAAAAGAAAATTACAACAGACGGTAACTAGAGCACTTCAAATGTGTTAAATGATATTTATTGAGTACAAGCGTCTGTTCAAAAATGAGTCAATCCCTCTCCAGGTTGACTTCCTAGTTAAATAAATGTTATGTATATAAAACAGCAACACATTTCTGGCCTTTAACAGATTTGGCATGCCCGCCCCCCCTCCCCCATCTCTGTCATGCTCTCTGTCCATCTGCTTATCTCTCTCTCTCTCTCTCTCTCTCTCTTCCCCTGTTCCTCCCAGCCCTCCCTGTCTGGCACAGCTGATTGGGCTACACTGGTTTGTGTCACAAGGCCCTCTCAGTGGGAGAGAGGAGCCAGTTGGCAAAGCCCTTCCCTTCAGGGAAACGCCCTAGGTTTCTACATGCTGTGGTAGCTCGCCCCTTTCGGTCATTTCTCTCTCATGACACGTTCATAGAGCCCCACCTCCGTACAACGCAAATGAGTGTTGATTGGTCAGAACCGGCAGTGTGCACTGTACGTGGGTCATCGTCACCATCTACAAATGAAGAGAAAACTGAAATTAACCTAATGGAGCATGGCGATAGTGTAGTTCTGGCAGGCCATGAAGTCAAGCTCAGCCCACAAACTCTATTGAGTCCCTGTCCACCATGATAGCTGATGTGTGGTGAGCGTTCTGGCGCAACACTGGCTGCCGTGCATCACCCAGGTGGGTGCTGCACATCGGTGGTGGATGAGCTGAGTTCCCTCCCCCTCCCTCCTCTGATACGTGAAGCGCTTTGAGTATCTAGAAAGGCGCTATATAAATCCAATCAATTATTATTATTAAGGCTATCTACAGTATAAAGCTGTTTCATGTCGTCCTTCTCTTTTCGGCTTTCTCTGCAAGCCGTTTGCAACCCACCTCCACCCCAGCCCCTCCTTTCATGCTGTGATTGACTTAAAAAATGTCATTTGTGTTGTCATCGTTGCTTGCTCTGTTCTGTTCATGGAAGAGCAGGAAGCTCCCAAACGCTGCTGCTGCTGCTGCTCTCCCTGCCGTATAGCCCTGGTTCACACCATAGGTCATCTCTGCCTTATAGCCCTGGTTCACACCATAGGTCATCTCAGAAGAAGCAGTGCTGAAGCAGCACTTCACGGAAGCTTTGAGCAGGAGCCTTGTCATTCACACCAGAAACGCTCTGTTTTGTCCACGCCTCGCCATTGACTTCATGCCTGGCTGCTCGAGTGCAGCGCGCTGCACGCTTGAAAAATAGACCAGAAGCTGAAACTATTGCTTCAGCGTGGCTTCAGCGTGGCTTCAGCGTGGCTTCAGCGTGGCGTGGCGTGCGGCTGGTGTGATCGGTCTCGCCTGTTAACAAGGATGCTGAAATGAAACGGTCTCCGTGCTGCGTTGCTTCAGCATAGGTTCGGCGTATGGTGTGTTCGGGGCTATAAATATTATGGTCGCTAATACATAGGACTATATGGTCCTGACAGAACTATGCTTTTGGAACATTGTACTCCTTGTTTTACTGAGACCGAGTTACAGCAACACGTTGAGTACTACTCCCAGTCTATCTCCCGTTTATTCGGTTTATTCAGGGATCTGTTTATTTGTTGATCTGTGTCACATCAGTGTTGACATCGGTGACATCATCCATCATCGTCGTCGTCAGTGACATCATCTAACATCTTCAGGGCACCAGGATCACACGCATGGTGTTGGTGTAACCGAAGCCGCTGCGCAAGCCAGTCAAGACGATGACAAGGTCTCCCTCCTTGAAGAAGCCTCGGGCCTTGCCGACTTCGATGGCAAAGTTGACACGTAGCTCGACGTCCTCTGCCCACTCGTCGTGGGCGGGCTTGGTGAAGAGGACGGGGAAGATACCGCAGTACAAGTGGGCCTGGCGGGCTGTCTGCTCATTACGCGTCACAGCAAGGATGGGGGCGCGGGGCCTGTACCTGGAAATCAGGTGGGCGGACTTTCCAGAGCTAGTGAGCACAATGAACGCAGAGGCTAAGCTCTTAAAGGAGGCCTCAACGGCGCCGACAGCGATAGCCTCGGCGGGGTCAGTGGAGTGCGGTGTGTTGCGGCACAGGTCCTCAAACACCTGCCGATGGAACATGGCTGCCTCGGCCTCTCGTGCGATCATATGCTGTGTGCGTACTGACTCCAGGGGATAGTCTCCCTTTGCGGTCTCTCCACTCAACATGATGCAGTCGGCCCCATCCAGCACGGCGTTGGCTACGTCGCTACCCTCAGCACGGGTGGGCCTGGGCTTCTTGATCATGCTCTCCAACATCTGTGTGGCACATGTGATTGGCTTGCCGGCTCTGTTGCAGCGACCAATCATCATCTTCTGGGCAAGGAAGACCTTTTCTGTGGGGATCTCAATACCCAGGTCACCACGGGCAACCATGATGCCATCGCTAGCTTCCACAATCTCATTAAACCTGCGCACACCCTCGTGGTTCTCGATCTTGCTGATGATCTTAATGTCCTTGCCCTTGTCTCCCAGCACGGCTCTGACAGCTTGGACGTCTGCGGCCTTACGGATGAAGGAGGCAAAGACCATGTCGACTCCCTGCGCCAGGCCAAACTGCAGGTCCTCAATGTCCTTTTCTGAAACAGCGGGCAGGTCCACCGCGGCACCGGGGAGGTTCACTCCCTTCTTACTGCCCAGAGTGCCACCGTTCTCAATCTCACACATTAGGAAATCGGAGCCAATCTCCTTGACCTGCAGGGACATGAGCCCATCGTCAATGTAGATCTTGCTGCCAAGTTCCACCACCTTAGTAATGTTCTTGTAGTCCAGCCAGAGGATCTCGTCACTACAGTTGTCCTCGTAGGCATCGTCCAGGGTGAGCTTGATCATGTTGCCCTTCATCAGCTCCACCTCGGCTGTGCCGCTCCCCTTGATGAGTCCGGTCCTGATCTCCGGGCCCTTGGTGTCCAGGGCGATGCCCACAGGTCGGTAGTGGATGCTGCCAGGCTCAAAGCTCTCACAGGCTTCACGGATATTCTTGATGGTCCCTGCGTGGTACTCGTGTGTGCCATGGGAGAAGTTCAAGCGTGCAATGTTCATCCCCGACTTGATCATCTCCTTCAGCATCTCCACAGAGCGAGAGACTGGCCCAATCGTACAGATGATGCCAGTGTTGCGTGTGGCAGAGGGTTCGGAGTCGATGTCCAGCAGGCACAAGTGTTCCAGGAAAGTGTCGGCCATGGCAGCCTCGAGCTGTTGCTTCTGGATAGAGTTCATGTTCTGAGCACCGGTCATGTCTACAGACTAACTGAGGCACTGTTGCAGCTGAAGAAGTCTTTATCACGCTGAACTGCATCCGTGATGATGTCATCAGTGATGTCACCGAGCAATTGTGATGTCATCAGTGATGTCACAGGCAACTGACACCAGACAGACACTGCAATCCAGACACACACACACACACACACACACACTGACATAACTGATGATGTCACAGACAACTGACGGCCTCAGCCCCCTAGTGGCCAAGCCAGGCCGTTATTGTGATGTAAACACACTGGAAACGGAAGTGAGGCAGAAGCGAGGCAAAGCGTCTGGAAGCGCAGGCAGTTTCATTCCGGCGGCGGCGCCCTTGTTAACAGATTAGATTGGTCACACTGGCTGGGTGGCTGGCGGTCTGCAGCGATAGTTTCCACGTCTGCTCTATTTTTGACGTGAGCTTCGAGCGATTGTGTGCAGCCCGGGAGGCAGTCAGTGCAAGTTGTGACCGGTGCAGAGCAAAACACTTCTGGTGTGAATGGCCAGGCTCCTGCTCGAGGTGAATTTATGCGCAGCCCCGCTTCCTTTTCCAATGCGTTTGCACCATTAGACTCCACAGCTTGGCATACCTGCCTGAGCCAGTGTTTGCTCATGGTCAGTTCTACACAGCCTTCTCCAGGGGAAAGGGAGCCAGCAGGGTGAAAGTACTTATTGAAGGTGATGAGGAGGGAATAACATTTACTTCGACTTGACATTTTGGGTGCTTTGAGCGCTCATTTATTTGTGTGTGCACGC
Organism: Poromitra crassiceps; assembly: GCF_964638095.1. Taxonomy (NCBI): domain Eukaryota; kingdom Metazoa; phylum Chordata; class Actinopteri; order Beryciformes; family Melamphaidae; genus Poromitra; species Poromitra crassiceps. Next base: position 36,258,452 of record NC_139628.1, read on the forward strand.
GGTAAGAGAGGTGCCAAGCAGTTAGCAAGGTATTGTTCAATATCTGCTATTATTGGTATCCGCTCAATATGGAGGAGGTGCTGCTTTTTTTGTACCCATGAAGTATGGGTACAAGTCATGGTATGGGTACAAGTCATGGTCGTGCCGACCACTAGTCGGCACGAGAAATACTAGTCGGTTGAACGATAAGTTAAATTATCATAATAATAAACAATGAGTGTTTTCTAATGGCGCCAATTAGGCACTCATGTAACTGACTGACTCCCAACATCTGATTGCATTATTAGTGTTTATGTCCTTTGTACTTTTGTATCCATGTGGACATAATTAAATCATTTAAATTTGTGTGTGTGTGTGCGCGCGGTGTGTGTCGGGTTGTGGGGTGGTATGTGTGTGTGTCTGTTGTGGTGTGTGTGTGTGTGTGTGTGTGTGTGTGTGTGTGAGAGAGAGAGAGAGAGAGAGAGAGAGAGCGAGAACTAATAATATGGGTCATTGTGTGGCAATTACAATCATATATTCATATAACATTAAGTTGGCGAAATCACATAAGAGTTGGCAACCCTACAGTATGTGAAGAAGTAGGTGTGGATAGGCAGCATTTATAGTTGTGCCCAGGGTGCCTGATTGGCACGCACCGGCATCCACTGCCACTATGTGGGTCAGGGCCAAAAAGGCAGCCTGCATCTTTTTATGTGTGAACCCAAGTGACCCCTGCCAGGAAGCATTGCTCTCTTCCCTCCCCTGTTATTTTGTTCTCTCTCTCTTATTTGCGGTCAGCGTTAAGGCCACCAGGAGCTGCAGAGTCAGTGTGTGCCTTTTTCTACCCGCCTGTGAGCCAGCTGGTCACCTAAACCTGTTCACAGATAGGTGGAAGGAGTCGAACCGCGTGCAGCCAGCATGACTGCGACACACAGCGCCTAGTCACAGCCAACTTTTCTTTTTAGCATAGTTGTACATGGAGACCGACAGATCTCCCGACACGGGTTGTTCTTTTGTCTTCATCCTTTGATGTGAAATACATCAGTGGAAATGGGGCAACAGCAAAAAAATGACGAACTCCACGTCCCGATACGCTATCCTTTGCTCACAACTGGATGTGGTTTCATATTTAAATTTCCTCACATACTCTTCATTTGTTTGTCAAAGAGCAAAAGTATCAAGCACTTGCAAGCTAAGATAAATCACGATCAAATCATATATTCTTTATTTGAACTTTATTGAACTACTCCTTTATTCATGTTTAATCCCTAGTCTTATCCCCATAACAATTCCCCTACGTGCACACACATAATAGGGTAGAGTGCCTCATGACTCAAAAATGGGTTTAGCAGGGCGATTGCAGCTTAATAGCAATATGGATTGAATAGGCAGTCTGTAGAGCAAAATTTTATTTAATAACCAAAAAAAAACCCAGCATCCAGTGGATTACAGACAGAATTGTCTACTTCAACGGCTTTCAGCAGAACAACCGAATTGGTAAGTTAGATCCAAGTTTATTTTTCAGTCGTTGCCTCAGCTCCAAATTCAATTGATACAATTAAATGTAATCCGGTGTGGGGAATACAGGTAATACACAGAGGTTTGATTAAAAAATTTAGCAATACGATGACAGGAAAATCGAATTAAAAACATGCCTGCCTCAGTCAATCAAGTCCTAGGGCCTTGGAAAACTCATCAGTGAGTCTCGCCAAGTGTGTGTGTGTGTGTGTGTGTGTGTGTGTGTGGTTGTGTGTGGTTGTGTGCGAGTCTATGCTAGCCCACGCTCACCTCGGTGTGTGTGTGTGTGGTTGTGTGCGAGTCTATATGCGTGCACACGCTCGCCTCGCACGACCCTGCCATCTCAGTGCGCTAGATAATCCACATCCTGGACGAGCGCAAACCGCAGTCTTCCAGAAGACTGCAGAAGGTAATTACAAATTAGGCCAGCCCTTGGATCACGGCATTCTCCAGTGAATCCTATCGGCCCAAACTCTCCCCGGCCAAAACAGGCTTAGACCGAGTGAACAATGACTCCGACCTCCCCGCTGTGACACCGAGTCCTGCACTGAGCCTGCTGGGGACCGCTGTCCTTGACCAATGTCGTACTGCTGAATTAGCACCCGAGGTCACTGTTTGGGATACAAAGTGAGAAGAAAATATGAGCGCTATCACAGACCAATATTTTTTCCCTTTGGCGTTAGGTGATATAAAAAAAAATGTCAACGGGGATTGCGCTGCTGTTGCGTTGTCCTGAAGATGCCACGATGTGCATGTCATGTTTTTCCAAGCGAAGTATACGGGATTAGGTGTGGTACTTCTCTGAGCACTCTCGGGTGTGGGTGTCAGTCTTCATCCAGAGAATCCAGCTTCACACAGATAGTGGCAGTCTAGGTTCGATTTCTAGGGTGGAAACTATGGAGACGATGCGCCCATGTCACTGGTGATGATGTCACAATTTGCGTCACAAATCACATTGTTAATTGCTCGAGTGACATCACTGTTGAAATGGGCGCATCATCTCTAGGGTGGAGACTCTGGAAACAATGCGCCCATGTCACTGATGATGTCACCATTTGCCTCACAAATCACATTGTAATTGCCCGAGTGTCATCACTGATGACGACATCACTAGATTGATGATTTTGTTGATGTCGAGATCTCGAGTTGCCCGGGTTGCCGGTGCTAATATCTCTGCAGGGAAGGCTTTATGACATCACTGATGACGTCACAATTTCTATGACACCATCAATGTCTGTCAATCGCTGATGTAGAATTGGTCATGTCACCAGTGATGTCAGTCGAGCATTCGTTGATGATGTCATCAGCGATGTGACTTGACAAATTGTCATGTCATCAGTGTAGTAGTAATGTCACAATTTGTATCACAAATCACTGATAATGTCTACCACCGCCCGCCTGCGGTGATGTCATACCCAATGATGATGTCACAGACATTGTGGCATCATCAGTGATGTCAGACTGAATTGGATGTCATCAGTAATGTCATAAGAAATAAGATTTGAATTGCTGATGACATCACTGATGACCTCATCACTGATGATTGATGATATACAGTTATATACATCCTACCTCTGCAGGTAAGGCTTTATGACATCACTGTCATAATCACTGATGATCCACTTGATACAAGTGATGATGTCACCAGTGATGTCACTCGAGCATTCGATGATAATGTCATCAGTGATGTCACTCAAACAATTGTCCTCAGTGATGTCATATAGGTGGCATTTCTAGGTAAGAAGTTGTAATTAGGCTGTCTGAAACCAGTTTGATACATAAGTTCACTGAATTTGCAACCTTTCTAGGTACCTGGTTATGGATCATTTTCGAGGAACCATACCATGCACACTTTGGTGGGTTAGGGTATCCCATGATACCTTGCGACCCTTACAACCGACGAAGAAGAACGAAGCGAGCCAAGCGAGCCCCTAATGGCGACGCCCACAAAGCCGACCGCATCAGAAAAAAGTGAAACAATGTTGGCTAAATAACAAACACATTTCACTTTCTTTTCGTTTTTATTCTAGGATAGTCAATAACGTCACCCTTTACTTACATTTAGTGCAGTCAGATGTTTGTACAGTGTCAGGAAAGTCACTTTTGAACAATAGTAGGAAGCATCTTACCTGACGGTGTTCTGGACAGCAGCCACTAGTTAGGTTGCTAATATAACTAACGTTAGAGAACTCGTCCGCCCGCCCCAAAGCAGGACTACACAGCCAGGATGATAGCACCATTGCAAACCTTCAAGTGTAAGTGGAGTTCGTTTTAACTGTGCTTTATGTCAATTCTATCAGTTCATATGTACCATTTCCCTTTTTCGCCTTCAAATTAAAAGTGTTCACGGTAGCCTGTGAAGCCTCGACCTTTCTGGATTATAAAAGTAGTATAACGTTAGAGAAAACAGCCCCCAGCCATGCCGTTTTATACAAATGTATTGCCAAATGCTTTGGGATTCAACTTGATCAATCTTGGTCAGAAAAAATCTTGTATATTCAATGGAAACAGCACCAGTGCGACCTGTCGCGTGCAATGCTACCTTCAAGCATGAGGACGTCTGAAACAAATTATTTTTCATCCACCTATATTAAAATTAGTTACCTAATTAATCAAGTATCTAGTTAGGTAGCTAGGTGATAGGAGCTCACTTGAGTTTCAGACAGACCCGTAGTGTTTTGCAGAAATGTAGTGGATGGATAAATCCAGAAGGAGGTGGCAATGCAACATAACGGATGCCAACTTGCCATAAAACAACACAGAAATCGAGTGTTGCTAGTACAGTGTATATATATTATATATTTATATTTATATTTATATATATATATATATATATATATATATATATATATATACATACACGTATATATATATATACATATATATATATATATATACATATATATATATATATATATATATATATATATATATATATATATATATATATTTAAGCAATATAATATACTGTATATGAGCAAGTCTTGAGAGAGCAAGATCGTTCTTCTGTGCATGAGTGAGAGACGGCAAACGAGGGTGCGATTTATTATTTTTGCGCATGCACGTGCATAATATGGCCGTCTGCATGGTCATCGGGGCTGATGATGTGTTTAAGGTCGCACGCCGGCTCTGGGACAGCGGCGCCAGGCGAGCGCCAAGGGGAACACCACGCAGCCATCGAGACGTTCCACTTCATAAAGTGTGCAAATCAGCCGACAGGGGAGGGAGGGGGGGGACGCAGATTGGAGGGGAACGGAATAGCCGGGGCCACGGCCAGAGCACCTCATCTGGGAGGAGAGAGGGATGAGGGGATTACTGGGATAGAGAGCACAGAGAGGCAGTGAAGGGGAGCCAAAGAGAGAGGAGAGAGGAATATAAAAATAGGGATACAAAGACAGGAAGGAAGGTAATTGATGAGCGAGATACGACGAGGAAGTGCTACAGTAAGAGATGGTGAGCGCTTCCCCCACGCAGGTGTGTGTGTGTGTATCTTCAGCGGAGCAGACTCCCACCAAAACAGCTTAGCTTTGACTGCTATTCTGCAAGAGGATTTTGGGGAGCTAGCGTGAATTAACAGCAGCAGAGCGCAAACGTGATACATTATGCATTCTGCCTTGCCTTGCTTTGGAACTGATAAACAAGTCTGTATACCAAGTTGTCATGCATGTTATTTGGGCCTTGGGGCCATAAAAAAAAAGAAGTAAAAAAAATCTCCATGAAGCCTCAGTCTAACAGTTTCAAGTTTTCCAAAATCATGGTTTCAAATGAGGTCTTTGTATGTTGATTTCTTTTCCCCCTCACCCCTTCTCCCCGTTGCCGTAGCAACAGCAGTTGAGGATTCGATGAAAGGTTTTTTTTAGAGTTGCTAGCATTCATAGATGAGTTCTTGGATCCCCCCTCTGCCTCCATTTTTTTTTAAATCGTGATCCCCCCCCCCCCCTTTTTATCGTATTTTTTTAGTAGCCTAAATCCTTGCAGTTTTTCCAAACTATCCAGATTAGACTGAAGAGTGGCGCAGGGGTAGCGAGCGATGGTAGAAGCGGTGCCAACAGCAGTGCCGACATCCTCCTCTCTCCTGCTCTTCTGTGAAGCAACACAAAAGCCGCGGCTCGTTCTGAAGCTTGACTCAACTCCTCCTCTGCACAGACGCGTTCATGGGTGATGCTCTCTAATGGAGTTCAATCACAACCAGCGCCTTTGCTCCTGCGCGGCATCCCGTAAAGAGCTCCACGCTGATCGGCAAAGAACTCATAATAACTCTGAAGTTTTGATGCTTCTCTCTCCTGTGGGAGTCCATGCCTGCGTCTCGCTAAAAGCACTTAAGCTCTACCATGTAGCCTATGCTGCTATTATCAGCAGCAGCGAATGCATCAACCCGCCCCCAGCACTTAATCAGCACGTTCTTAAAGGTCACACCGTTTCTTTTCCATTTTGTCGTGGCGCGCTATCTATTGTAAAGGTATTAAGGCCTGACTAATGTTATTAATATTTGTTTGACTGATGAGTGACTCCTCCCTATTTCGTTAATAGGAATGAGGAGTTAAATGGGCAGATCGCCCGAGTGATTTGATCGCGACAAGGGAGTAGTGTGTGTGTGTGTGTGTGTGTGTGTGTGTGTGTGTGTGTGTGTGTGTGTGTGTGTGAGAGAGAGAGTTTGGGGGTGGGGTGGGGTGGGGTGGGGTGGTGTAATGCCGCTTCCCTCTATTAGATCCCATGATGTAATCCATCTTCTGGCTAATTAGCAATGAGGGGGAAGACGGGGGGGAGGGGAGGAGGAGGAACAGGAGGAGCTGTGAGGGGGAAGACGGGGGGGGGGGAGGGGAGGAGGAGGAACAGGAGGAGCTGGCATACGCTGTGATAGATGAAGGCTATTTGCCTTTAGCCTGACGGAGAGAGTGTGTTTAGGAGGTGTGCGCCGTGTAGGATCACGTTATGATAGTGGAGGGCAGGTGGGTTTATTGTAGAGTGCAGAGTGACCTAGTGACAAAAGTAAAGAATCTGGGGTATTGTAATATCGCGGTATGGCACATAATAACCAAGTGTTGTCTTTTGCTGGTTTTAAAGGCTGCGTTACAGTAAAGTGGTGTCATTTTCTGAACTTACCAGACAATCTCCAATAGTGACCAATTAATGACCAAGTCAACCCTACAATATTGTCACAATATCGATATTGAAGTATTGGGTTAAAAAAAAATGGGGTATTTGATTTTTGTTCAAATCGCCCAGCCACCCCCCCCCAAACACACATACACACACATGCAGATATGCAAGGTCTGCTATGCATTTTACCTCACATTCCCCCCCCAGATATTGTAATGATAGTGGTATAGGTATATAATGACAGGGGATGGGGAAACACTTTCCTATCCCCCCGGCCAGATACCTCCCCTCTACCCCTTACTTTACTTACAGTTGGCATTAGAATTTAAGATAGGATAAAATAGGATGAAACTTTAATGATCCCCCCGTGGAGAAACTGGGCATTCTGGGTTGCCCGCAAGCGGACTGAATGACAATGCGTCGCCCGCAGCGCTTTGCCATTGGCAGGGCTCCTTGATTGCCACAGCCGGCTCTCCCACTTTCTGACTCGCATATTTGCCTGAGCGCTCCCTGGCACGGCGCGGCCGACCTGCGAGTGGAGAGAGTCAGCGTGAAGCCACAGGATTTATTACCGCTGCCTCAGATTAAGTAACAGCACACAGAAATGCTGCTGACCCACGACAAAATAAGGCTGCGCGAGGGGGATATCCGGCGAGGTGCTTTTTCCACAAATGCCTGAACAACAGGTGCACTTCAGGTCATCTATATTTCATTTGAGTGGCCATTGCAGGATGATGAATGTAAACTTGAGTGTGTGTGTGTGTGTGTGTGTGTGTGTGTGTGTGTGTGTGTGTGTGACAGCCAATAAAGTGTCCTTCGCTTTTGATTCAATTAGCTGCTGCCCAACAACTCTGCCCCGCTTCGCCTTTCAGTCAGAAACCCGCTCGTTAGCTCTGCGCTGCGCTGCGTGAGCGCGCATGTCTGTATAAATTACAGCATGGTAGCGTCTGCACGCGGCCACACAGGCGCTCGTGTGAACTGTGAATGCGTCTGCATACTTACAGGAAGTGTGTGTATGCACTTTAGGAATTTGTGCTGCAGCGAGTCGAGGTGCCTGTCAGGACTCGTGGGAGGGGTCAGAGGGAGAGGTCGTTAATCAAGACAGACGGGAGCAGCACCCCGGCGTTCCCAGGATGACGGCGCTGCGGAGAGCCGCGGCTCCCCCAGCCCAGATCCCTCTCTGATCGGAGCGCCAATTAAGGAGCGCGCTGTTTCCGCTCCTCAGCGGAGGCAGCAGAGACAACCTTTTGTTCCCTGGCCTCACATCACACGCTGTAAGACAGAGGCCCCCGGAGCATTGACTGTAGATCCCACTCAGTTTGGCTACAGCCGCCAAACTAAGTACACTTTGTATACTTTGATAGATATGTTCTTGACCAGCCCATGACCCCATGATCATTTATGAAAACAACAGTACAGAACAGACCAGACCAGACCAGAACACAAACTGAACTGAAAATCAAATCAAATCATAATCTTACTATATAGAATGAATTAAACGCGGTCTATCCGTCCAAATCCATTTATCTCCCTAACGGGTTGTCCGATCAATCTGAAACTGCCCATGTGCATTGAGGATTGGAATAGACAGGAAGTGACAGCCGGGTTTTCCATTTCACCAAATTTAAGCTGTTTATGAGCATTTTTGGAAAGTCTTGCGCTGAATTGGGATGCACGTATCTCCTGGTATGGACTAGTAATACTTAATAAGGGGCTGTTCAAACACAGCATTTTTTGCATGTAAAAAGCCTGGAGAGGAGAAATAAAAAACGCAACACGACGTCATGTGATGTTCGCTTCACAGCTGCTATCGATCAGCTGTTTACAGCTCTTCTAGCATACAATACAGTGTTATGGACCAAGCAAAGGCATTCCAGATATTTCCATTAGGCTACATGTCTTGGATAATCCATATACTGTACTGCCTTTATGGTCGCTGTTATACAACGCTCTATTTCTCCACCGGCACTTCTCCATATTTCGGTCAGGACGGCCGAATCACTGCCGATCTTTCGGAAAAGACTAAAGACACACCTTTTTAGGCTCCATCTGGGCCCTACTTGAACTAACTTCTTTCTCTTAATAAAAAACTAAATAAAAGAAACTAACCTAAACTAAACTTGTACCACTGTTCCTTCAGAAGTTGTAGTTGTCACAGACTGTGTTACCTAGTTGATTGCTCTATTGCTGACAAAAATGTGTTATTGTAAGTCGCTTTGGATAAAAGCGTCTGCCAAATGACGTAATGTAATGTATTTATTGTTGCTATGGGAAACGGCGTCATTGGTCGGCTTGAAAAAGCGGCTCACGTCACGGGCCGGCGCTTTACTGAAAAGTTGAACATTTCTCAACTTTTGGAGAAAAAACAACAAAAAAACACCGGCTACAGCGCTTCTCAGGAGCCTTTCGTGCGCCTTGCGGCTGCTTCCTGTTACTTTTAATAGAGGAGGGGCTCTGGCAGTTGTGGGGAAAAGAAAAGCTACATGTGAACAGCCCCTACGAGAGAAAAATCCTATTATAATTCCTTTCATGAAGAACAGACTTGTGTGGCAATTTTGGGCCAAAATCCTACTCGTATGCTGCACACAAAAAAAGGCAGTAATTAGAGACGACACAGGCAAAAACTAGCGAAGTGTCATCGCTGACAATGAAAAGTGTCTGTCAAGGATCTGTCCCTGCTTCGGTACCACTCATCAAATTGCAGGGCCTCTCTATTCATCGCTTCTTTTCCTTGTCTTTTCTGTTGCCTTCCCAGACAGCTATAATGATCAATTCCAGCCCTCAGCGTATTTATTCATGAGTGTATTACACCTGCTTCCTCTTTGTTGCCCATGCACTTCCTCAAGCATCACGTGACGCCTTGCCTCTCACTCTTCTGACTCAGACGCCATTTCTCTCTCCTCCTTGCTATACCAGGCTTTGTTGAGGGGCACACACACACACACACACACACACACACACACACACACTCACACTCTTGCACATGCGCGCGTACATACACAGTCGCACACACACAAGTTCTCTCATCTGGTAATCCAACTTGCTTTTTTTATTCACTTTCTGTATCCTCCAGCAAGCATCTCTCTCTCTCTCTCTCTCTCTCTCTCTGTCACGCCCGTCATTCTAAAGTAGACAGAGTCAGTGAGATACATCTGCTTCCTGTTCGCTTGTCATACGCTCGGTGGGGGAAGTGTTTTGTTTGTGTGTGTCCATGTACAAGGGCATTATTTAGCGTATTATGATCTATTTTCTGCTTGTCTTTGCATGCATTCGTACTCACATTCCTTTGGTGGGTGATGTGTGTGTGTGTCCTCCTCACGCTGCTGCACCTGGGTGGAATTTGAGCCAGTCCAGAAAATGACGAGTGTCATCTGTCATGGCGAGATGAGTGCTTGGAGAGGCAGCTGCCACACCTCAGCAGCCTCTCAGGTCTCCCAGCTGGAGTCTGCCAGACGGACACAAACTTCAACTTTTCCTTCGTTTCGTACGACAAGTTTACAGTAGTACTGTATACGGTCATGATTGTGACTCTTTTACATACAGTATAATCCACTCTGGGCAGCTATACCCCAGACTTAGAAAAGGGAACTATTATTAAGTACAAAACAGAATTTGTTTTGCCCATTTTGCCCAAAGCGGCTGGGCTTAATCGTACTGTTCTCTTACTCTATTGGCAATCTTTCCTAGGGATGGATGATTTAAAAACAATGTACTACTTCTACTCCAACTCCTTGTAAAGTAATTGATGGAATCGATTCAAAATCAATTCCGATTCCAAATGAAAATCAACACGAAAAGTTTTATGCCGCTAATCAGAATTATTTTATTACAAATTCATTTAAATTAAACCGTTTCCCCGATTCCAGAGTCGAGATTGCAACGGGAGTCGACTCCAATTCCGTTTATAAGCAGAATCGATTCTCAGAATTATTTTTGGACTCGACTCTCCATCCCTAATATTTGCATTATTATGTAATGTAAACATAGCCACAGTCTATATTATCTTCACAGATATTTCAGCTAATATTTGCATTATTATGTAATGTAAACATAGCCACAGTCTATATCATCTTCACAGATATTTCAGCTAATATTTGCATTATTATGTAATGTAAACATAGCCACAGTCTATATCATCTTCACAGATATTTCAGCTAATATTTGCATTATTTTGTACATGTAAACATAGCCACAGTCTATATCATCTTCAGAGATATTTCAGCTAATATTTGCATTATTATGTAATGTAAACATAGCCACAGTCTATATCATCTTCACAGCTATTTCAGGTAATATTTGCATTATTATGTAATGTAAACATAGTCACAGTCTATATCATCTTCACAGATATTTCAGCTAATATTTGCATTATTATGTAATGTAAACATAGCCACAGTCTATATCATCTTCACAGATATTTCAGCTAATATTTGCATTATTATGTAATGTAAACATAGCCACAGTCTATATCATCTTCACAGATATTTCAGCTAATATTTGCATTATTTTGTGCATGTAAACATAGCCACAGTCTATATCATCTTCACAGATATTTCAGCTAATATTTGCATTATTTTGTGCATGTAAACATAGCCACAGTCTATATCATCTTCACAGATATTTCAGCTAATATTTGCATTATTTTGTGCATGTAAACATAGCCACAGTCTATATCATCTTCACAGATATTTCAGCTAATATTTGCATTATTTTGTGCATGTAAACATAGCCACAGTCTATATCATCTTCACAGATATTTCAGCTAATATTTGCATTATTATGTAATGTAAACATAGCCACAGTCTATATCATCTTCACAGATATTTCAGCTAATATTTGCATTATTATGTAATGTAAACATAGCCACAGTCTATATCATCTTCACAGATATTTCAGCTACCGTAAATTCCGGACTATAAGCCGCGGCTTTTTTCCCGTTTTTTGGCCCCTGCGGCTTATATAACGGTGCGGCTTATCTATGGATTTTTTCCAAAAAAAAAAAAAAAAATCTCTCTTTTTTAGCACTCTTTCTAACTATAAATCCACTTCTGTTTTAATTTCCTCTCTTGCCCTCTTTTAACAACATAACATAACATAACATAACACAACACAGGTAAGCAGAAAGAAAAAGACGAAGCAATCACGCCATGAATGAGGAAATGACTCACCTGCTGGAGGCTGGAGATACACGGCTTGGGCTAAACTTTTACTCCGTGAAACACTATCGATTAAGTCCGACATCGCTCAGAGGTTTTGAGCAGCTTGAAAACAAGTTTGAAAACGTGCAGAAGTCCATCCACTCACTCACTAAAGAAACTAAGGCAACCGTGAACAGAGTTTATAATGCGGAAAAGCGCATCCGCGCACTGGAGGACAAAAACAACACAGTGAGTCCGAAAATGGATAAAATGCAAAATCGAAACCCTGCACACGCAGGTTGATGACTTAATCAGCAGGAGTAAAAGAAATAACATTCGCCTGATCAATGTAAAAGAGGGAGCTGAGATGGGTGACATGGACGCTTTCGTGGCAAAATCCTGTGTTACATCCTGGACCTGAAGGAAGGCGAGAAACCACCAGAGGTGGACAGGGCACACCGGGCGCCTCGGCCACGTCCAGACCCCGGCCTGCCACCGAGGGCCATCTTCATCTGCCTACTCCGCTGGCCCGACCGTCAACTCATCCTCCAGGCTGCGGGGAAGAAGCCCCTCACCGTCCGCGTTGGTGCAACAGAAACGCGAAACATACAACAGCATCATCGAGTCAATGGATATCGCTTTGGCGTACTGTACCCAGCGAGACTCGTCATAACCATTGATGGACAGCGGCGGAACAAGAGCTCAAAGTGAAACTGCCGAATATCTTTTGAGTTGGACTGGTCAATAGTACTGTGAGTAACTAAAATAAAAAAATAAAAAACGGAATTCTCTCTTCTTTAGCACTCTTTCTAACTATAAATCCACTTCTGTTTTAATTTCCTCTCTTGCCCTCTTTTCACCACACCGCGGACACTGTGTGCACTGTAAAAATAAACAACGGTGGTGTTGTGTTATGTTGTTTTGTTGAAATGTTACGGTAATACGGTAAATGGGAGCTTCCTCAAACAGCCATCTCTTTCCCGACAATCCCCTCTGTGCGTGACCACTTACATATGGTAATTACGGTAAGCAAACGGCCACTCGGCCAACTCCCTCCCCCGACTACCAGGAGAAAATCACAAACTTCGGCGAATTCACACAAAGGAAGATCAAGGAATATTCACAACAAGACGAGCAGTAGAAGCGGAATATTATAGGAGTGTGAAAACATCCACAATCACCAACGGGTTCCAAAACGCTGGACTGCTGCGGGATGAAGAGGATGACGCCGCCACAGCTGGCGCTGAGGGCCGTCAGAGGCTTCAGAGGCTGTTCGATGCCGACAGTGACGAAGAGGAGTTCGTTGGTTTTGAGTGACAATGAAGGAGAGAGGAGAGTGGTTGACGAAGCCACCCTGAACCTGTTCGTTTCCGACACTGAAGATGAGGACTTTGGTGGTTTCAGTACGCAGGAAGAAGAGGAAGACGAGGGTTAGTGACTTGACTTCTCTGGTTACAGCCGTTTGCTGCACATATAGCCTATTGTTGTGTGATTTTGTCTGGGGATTAGTGACCTGACTTTTGTTTTGTTTTGTTGAAATGTTAATAAATGGGAGCTTCCCCAAACAGCCATCTGTTTCCCGACATTCCTCTCTGTGCACGAACCCTTTCATATGGTAATTAAACATCAAAACACCCGCGGCTTATAGACCGGTGCGGCTTATAGAAGAAAAAAATAGTCAATTTTGGTCCCGCGGCTTATAGACCGGTGCGTCTTATAGTCCGGAATTTACGGTAATTATTTCTTCTCTCACGGTCTTTCTCCTTCACACTTTATCGTCTCTTCCTCCTCAGCCGATAGGACTAGACTGTCGGGATGTGACAATTTAGGGCAAGCTCAGTGGGTAGAATTTCCTCCCATTGATTTGATTAGGTGTCATTAGCCTGTTCAGCCCGTCAGGCTAGCCCGGCAGACGGCAAGCCAACTGTTCAGGAATGAGAGGTCCACGGTATTGATTTGACTTGTCTTTACTTCAGAGTACCTCCCGCCTTTGGCCTTGTTTCCTCCCTGGAATGGAGATAGCGTATCATAGGATCTGCTAGTGGGGATCGACCTGAAATATTGAGGGATTAGTTCCTCTCCCTCTACTTTCTTTCTTATCTGTTTGTCTATCTGTCTATCCATCCTGCTCTCTCTCTCTCGCCGACTCCTCCATCCCACCTTCTCCACGGTGTCTTGGAGGCTGTCCCCGCCGCTCAGCTGCACGGTCGCCGAAGAATATGAAGTTTTAGCTGTGGCTGTCTCGCTGGGGAAATATAAGTTGGCTGTCTATTGCATTACTGTTTCTAAGCCTCACATCAGGAGGCGATCAGATTCCCCCAGGTAGAAGGAACGGGGGAAAGGGAGAAGGGGATGATGGGATGTGTGTGTGTGTGTGTGTGTGTGTGTGTGTGTGTGTGTGTGTGTGTGTGTGTGTGTGTGTGTGTGTGTATGTGTGTGCCTACATGTTAATATCTTTGTGGGTGCACATTAGGGCTATCACTTTTTTCCACAAAATCACATTCCGGCGGACATGTGTGTTAGCCTATGTGTCTGTATGGGTTAGTGATTCTCTATGTGCTGTGCTGGTGTACTGTACGCAATCACCTGTGTAAATATACATACATATACCTTACACATGGCTTCCACCAGTCAACAAAATAGATGGGGGCTGGGATGGGAATGAGCTTACCTAAATAACACATTTTAATGTTTAATGTTTTCAATCTGCCATTTCGGTGTAATATGGAAGGGAAATAATTCAGTTTGTATTCTGCTTGACAAGGCAAGCAAAGGCTAATAATAATAATTGATTGCATTTATATAGCGCCTTTCTAGATACTCGTAGCGCTTCTCATACCAGGGGATGGGGGGAGGGGAACTCAACTCGACCACCAGCGATGTGTAGCAGCATCCACCTGGGTGATGCACGGCAGCAGCCAGTTTGCCCCAGAACCAGGGTGGGAATTACACAGAGGCCATCAGGCCATGGCCTCCGTTGCCCCTCCCTCTGGCCGTGATGCCCTGAGATCCCTATGGCCACCTTGGCAGCTGTGCCCTGCTACCAGCCTGCTACTGTCAGCTGCTTTAAAAGCATCAGTGGTCTCAGTTTAATGTAGCCTGCCCTATGCAAAGGATGTGTAATTGGCTCATTTTAAGACACATTTCAGAAAAATCGCTGTTTATTATGTCAATAGAGCAATGGCCTTTGTGCCCTGGCATGTGGCCTTGTGCCCTAAAAAAAATTGTGATGCCGAAAGCCAGTTGGCTTTGCCCCTAAAATGACGAAATTCCCACCCTGCCCAGAACGCTCACCACACATCAGCTATCATGGTGGAGAGTTGAGGACTGAATGTGCCAATGTAGGAACGACGGATGATTATTAGGTGGCCATGATTGAAGGAAGGCCTGTGTGGGACTTTAGCCAGGGCACCGGGGGTCACATCCCTACTCCTCTACTCTTGCGAAGAGTGCTGATGGGATCTTTAATGACCACAGCGTCAGGACCTCAGTTTAACGTCTCATCCGAAGGACGGTGCTCACTTACAGGACAGAGTCTCTCTGCCCTGGGGCACGGTGCTCACTCACAGGACAGAGTCTCTCTGCCCTGGGGCACGGTGCTCACTCACAGGACAGAGTCTCTCTGCCCTGGGGCACGGTGCTCACTCACAGGACAGAGTCTCTCTGCCCTGGGGCACGGTGCTCACTCACAGGACAGAGTCTCTCTGCCCTGGGGCACTGGGAACGGGGAGATCATTCATTAGACCAGAGGGAAGAGCACCTCCTGCTGGTCCTCCAACATCACTTCCAGCACCAGTCTCCCCTCCATGGAGTATCCACAGGCAGACCTGCTTAGCTTCCCCCGGGAAGCCAGTAATGTAATGCAGGAGCCACTGGTGCTGACAAAGGCTACTGGTAGTTGTGCTGAGACAAAGTCAATGTGAATTCACAATTTGCAGTGTGAATGAAATAATTTCAGGTATCATTCATCTTACTCAAATTTGCTAGCTTAAATGCAAAGAGTAAGTTTGTAATCTTACATTGTTTGTAATGGCATGAAGCAAAAAGGTCTATTTGTATCTTCAAATTGAACTCATATCAGCTTGCTCATGGCTTGCAAAGGCATGCAAGGAATTTGAGGTATTTATCTCAATATGTATCTCAATTAGTTACAATTTTAACAACCTACCACTACCTGACTCACACAACACATTCATGCTGCCAAATGTTGTTCCCATTCCAATGCCACCGTGGCCAGTATACTGTATACTGTATGATATACAGTATACTGTATATACAGTATACAGTATACTGTATATACTGTATACTGTATGGCACGTTGGATGCTGTGCTTGCTTTTTCCCCTCAAAAATCAGTTAAGGCAGTATTTGTGTTTTAATTTGTCCTGCATTGACTATATAGCACTGTGGGAAAGCTTGTCATAGGCCATTTAAAGGATAAGTTCACCCAAAAATGAAATTTCACAGCAAAACACTGTTGCAGGATTCTCCGAAACAAATTAAGTGAATGGTGAACTTTCAAACATAAAAAAATGACAGAAAAAAGGCTCCATACTGCTGGAAAAAAATCAGCTTTGTCAGTTCCTTCTTATGCCAATACTCAAGACCCATGTGCAGTTTCAGTTTCAGATTAATTTGCCAACTCGCTGGGGAGATAAATGTGCTTTAGACAGATAGAGATTCCTTCATTCTACAGTAGCATATATAGTAGGAACGCACAAACTGATTTCACCAGGTAACAGTTGTTCCTGGACCAACATTTCTTCCTAGTATGGGCTGGGAAAACCCCGCCCCAAACTCATTTGATTGGTCGCCGCAAATGCTTCTTCCTGAAAACGTGCGGCAAGTAAAAAAGATGTGGTTAAGATTAGGGTTAGGGTTTTCTCATCTAAAAACTGACCATAACCAAACCCTAACCAAATTGTTGTACTTGCCAAAACAACCCGAATCTTAACCATATTTCTTTACTTGCTGCACGTTTTCAGGAAGAAGAACTGTTACTTGGTGAAATCGGATCAATCTGATGCGTAAGGGGGCACGTAGGATTCTCCTGCAAAGCAATGGCGATCTTGAACCAGTCTGCATGGTGTTTTTCAGCAAGTACATTTGTATATAAATGAACTGATCTTCAGCCACAGGTGTTCTTTTTAGGGGTGTTTTATAATGGCTTTAAACACATTTAGCTAAATCACGCCGGAGGTCTGCAACTATCCATTTCCTGAATAGGGGTGAATAGTTTTGATCCCTGTGGAGGCAAGGAGCAGGTTTACAGAGAGCAGCAGGCGCACAGCTTTGACGTTGAGTAGCAGCTTAACAGGCTTATAACAGAGCAGGAGAGCCAGTCAATCAGCTGCTATTGAGTGACTCAGTAATGGCTGCCCTGACCATCACACTCCCCAGAGAGCGCGTTTTGTTTTCCATTAAGACTGTCATTAGTGTGTCCACACGCTGGCGCAGGGAGGCACGACACAACCGCAGAGTGCGTGTCTGTCTGCTGTGTTCGTGCGGGAGAACGGCAGAGAGAGGGATAAGATCAACTTGGAGATATGATAGTGACAAACTCAATTTAATACCTAAAAGAGATGACCCCATCAAACCAAGAGTGCTTTAGTTTTCATGCTGTGTTGGCACTCTGTACTGTAGAACTCTGTTTTTAGATTGTGGTCACGTAGAAGACAAAGAGGATGTTTACAGTTGGTCTTAGAATGCATCTTAGGGCGACAGGATCACAAGTGCACAGCGCTACATTAAGTGTAAAAGACCGCCAAGACACATTGTGATCCGATCACTCAAAACACTTGCCAAGGTTGTCTGGGACCCATTTGACCACATATATTTTGCAGTGTAAATGCTGATGGGTCCTCAGGACACATTGTAGGACTGACATCCTCTGTTTGTGTCACTTGCATCTAGGCAGAACAAACCTGCAAATCTGTGAACATGCTTTTTTAATGTATTGCTGAGCCCTCCTCACTCCAAGCATCTCATTTCTAGATTTGTATGTCTGTTTGACAACTGCACCGCGGCCTCTACTGAGAAGATTAGAGAAGCGTGGCAGGGGGAACTTGGCATTGACGTAAATTACATTATAATGGGATAGGAGTCTGTCTGTGATACAACTCTGCTCAGTTGATAGTAGACACCAACTGATCCAATTTAAAGTCACTCACCGTCTTCACTATTCTAAGTATACGTTGCATAAGATTTACCTGTCTGTCTCACTACTGTGTGACAGGTGTCGGGTGTCGGAGTGCACTCTGTGTCATGCCTTCTGGTTCTGCCCTTCACTGACCAGATTCTGGGCCAAAGTATTTGACTGGTACTCTAAGGCCATGTCCACACGGAGACGACTTTAGGTGTATCCGCTAAAGTTTTTTGTCATATAGCCGTTTCGTCCAGATGGAACCGCGTTCTGGGACTATACGTTCTGGCCGTATACGCTAATTTTTCAAAACGGGTCCCAGAGTGATTAAATCTGAAGACGCCACCCTTGCATTTCCGTGTTTACAACCCATACGCATCTTTCCTGAAACGATGACGCCATAGCCCCACCTCTCTCCACCAGCAACAATAACAATCATGGCAGTAACGTTCGTGCTACAGCAGTGGGGATCTTGCAGCAAAATATAATGCTCCTCTATTACCACCGTCAGCAACAAGTGGACACGGAGAACAGCGTGTAGCCTACAACATCCTCAGGGCTCCACACAGCTGACTCTTCCCATCCACCCCTCCCCTCCCTTCATCGGATATTTCCCAGAAGGCTTAGCGGCGGCTACATTTTTACAATAACACAAACAAAATCAGGCTTAACGTGTTAGATAGAAATTATATTTATTTTTAATACAACATGCAATTCTGGAATATTTTAATATTGGACAAAATGAAATGAAATGAAATCTAAACCCTGAGTGTAACCAACATACTCTCTTGCCCTATATATAGCCCTCGTAAATACAACGTGAATAGGGAAGTGAGAGGTTTGAGGAACACGCGGTTGCACTGTGATGTCTGTGATATCCGCTCGTGTCCACTCCAACAAGACTTTAGCTTACTTGACGCGACTTTTTCCAATAAAAACACATTTATGCCATGAGTTTATATAATGTATATTTATGTTGCATCATTTAGCCTGTGCTGTGATGTGCAGGAGCGGCCAATACGCTGGGATGTGTTTGCAACATGTCTAAAGATCATGGAAGTGGATGATATCAGGAATGTCACCGATAGTTAACGTTCTATATTGTAGGCTACAGGGAGACCATCAGCCCTGCTGAACAGCTCTGCATTTGCCTGTATACTGTAGGTTTCATCATTTTATTCATCGACATGGCAAACCTCCCCGCAAAGCCAAGGGTTTAAGCTGCTGCTACAGTGAGATACACATTATAGACTGTGCGCCCCTAGAGGTTGTATGCCATTATTGACGAGATTGTCCTATTCTCTGTTATTCTACAGCGGTTTCAGTGGTATTCAGTGGTTTCATGTGGATACACACATTTCTTGAAACGTTTCCATGTTTATGGAAAACTTTTCTGAAATGAAAAAAAAAAAGATAGCTTCCATCTCCGTGTGGACATGGCCTAAGGCCTACAAAATAACCCTTCGGCCGGAGGCAGAACTCGCCATCTTTGGCTGCTCGGAGTCCTCTCTGGACTTCCCTACAGCTGTGCAACAATCTCTGACACAGGGGACAATTGTTGCCAAGAAACTCATTCTGCAGGAATGGAAGTCCCCCTCTCCACCCTCTTTTCAGCTGTGGTTGGCTGCCATGATCTCTGGTATACGGATGGAAAGACTCAGGTTCTTGAGGACCAACTCGCTTAAGAGATTTCTAACTATTTGGGACCTGTTTCTGGCCTACCTTGACGAGGTTAGGTGCGACGGGTGATTCGCCCGGCTGGTCTCCCGTGGATCCCCTTAGGACCCCATGCACAAAATGTTTTACAAGCACATAAGCACTTTATTCAGCTGGTAGCACCACGTTGTAATATTGGAGTGTATGTTGTTTTTTTGTTGTTTTTGTTTTGTTTTTTGTTTTCCTGTATCTGAGTTCGTTTTTATGTGTTGGTGTTCTGAAAATTGAAATTGGCAAAATAATATATTGGGGGAGGGGTGGGGGGACTTGTAAATCTGCACATTTTCGGTGTTACTGAGTTGTTAATCATTTCGTAGCCTATCTGTTTATCTGCATATACAGCAGTGTGAGCAGGAGTGAGATCTGATCTCAGCAGGAGTGAGATCTGATCATAAGTGGTCAAGTATTTTTGTTTTCAGTGTTGAGGCCTAATATTCCTACATCTTAACCAGTCAGTGTGTGTCTGTTCTAAGGTCACCCGATGTCCCAGGGCGACTAAAGGAGAACTTGATGATCTCCCCGCCCGCCCGGCTGCCCGGCCCGGCAGGGAGATCCATTAGTTTTAATCAAGCGCCACTCTAATTGAGAGGCCTCCCATCTCCATAAAGATAATTACTAGAAATGTCAAGCACTAAGCGTGCCCTCCCCGCCACACCCACGCGCCCCACCACCCAAGCTCCCACTCATGAATAGTGATAGACGACGAGGCTGGACATGTATCTTTATGAGGGGGCAAAGCCACGCCATCTACTTGACTGGGACAATCGCTCAACATTAGCCGCATACGGCCTCCATAACTGAATTAAATGCTGGTGTCTTACTCTGAATCAGCCCCATTGAACCTTTATGCTCCCATCATTTGACATACTAAGTAATAGAGTGGGATTGAATGGGAGGAGAATGAATGAAATGGCTACTAAGAGTGATTCATTGTGTCAATTCTGCACTTGGTGGTTTGCTGATATATGGCGACATAGAGGAAGCATGCCTTGCATTTGACTTGAAGGGAGTCACATAGTCAATATTGAATTGTTACTTAATATTTAGCGTACAGTACCTGCACGTTGCACCTGTTGACGTTGCATAGAGTAGACTGTACGTATGTACATGGCCTTGGTACAGTTAACTGGCTACTGTAGCTTATGAGTCTAAAAATGTGACCCAACATGGAAAAACAGGCACATTGTAGGACGTTTTCTCTCTCCCCCTCCCTGCCTTTTGTTGTTCTTCATACATAATTGATTGCTGCTTTCAGAACTCACAATGGCCTATTGTGTAATATAGGTCAATATGTTTTTGTTTGAGTTATTAATTATTAAATTAAAAAGTGCATTTTCATCAAACATTTTCCGATGTAAAAAGTTTAAGTCCTGCGAAGTTAAATGTTTCATGCGAGCTACTCTGGTGGGTTGTTTTTTCTTGCATAGCCCAGCTATTCTGTATCAACACATAGACCTCTACTGTACAGTACAATTTCACTAATATTAATTACATAGCTATAGAGAGCCAAAGTGAATGTCACTTCCGGCCTTTCTCCTGTACCAGCGTCTGAAAAATGATGAATGGTGGTGGAAAAAAAGGGAAAAAATGTAAAGATAAGTTTTTAAGTCAAGAAAGTCGCAGTTTGTGGTAAAACTGTGGCACTATAAGTTATACATCAGAAAGACTACGCACAACTAGTCGCATAAGTAATGTCTCTCCCGCCAGTCCATGTTGTTGATGGGGTGACGTATATTGTGCGACACAAGATAGTTGATTGACAAAACTAAACCTCACATTTCACTTTCTTGACATGCATAGCTATCTTTTAAATGGACAAAATTGACATGTGTACCCTGTGGCACAATTCAAACGGGATCAAAAAAGTCTCTCTCCGTTCACCACCATTCATATTTCTTCAGACCCTGGTACACAGAGAAAGGCAGGAAGTAACGTTCACTTTGGCTCTCTCTATACAGTCTGATTAGCCATTGACATCTCAACTCGGTGGAGTGGGCGGATTCGATGTGGACCCAGGCAAATACTGTATATCATACTCTATAACAATCTTATACAATTGATCAATTTTCTATCAGTGCAGTTTGAGTAATTATTATTATTACAGCTGCTGCGAAATTCAACCGCACGCTCCTCATGATCGCCCCAGTCTGATCGGTTCTTTGATGTATCTAAGACTAGCGTCGCTGTCGCCTAAACCTTGATTGATGGCTCTCTCCAGTCCAGCAGAGTGTAAAGAGAATGGATGAGTTGGCAGAGAGAGACTGACAACTGGCAGGCAGCAGTTGCTCCCCCTGTGGTGCGCTTCAGCCAGCCCAGCTTTTAATGCTGCCACTAATTGAATATTAAGGGCGCTCTGGAGGAGGGAGGGAGGGGGGGGAGGGCGTTTGGTGAAGTGACACTTGCCCATGTGTTAAAGCATCCCGGCCACCCAGGTCAACAGAAAGAGATGGATTATTGTTGTTGTTGTTTTTTGTAGTAGACAGTCAAAACCAACCATGCCTGTTATAGAGCTGAACAGTCACGTGACATCTCTTGCCCCGGAAGAGAGTTCCCGAATTCATTTTCTCCGTAGACATTTTTGAAAAATCCTTACACTGTATAACGACATTTTAAGGCTGGAAGCAAGCCAACCAGTGACCTACTGAAGTATGAGTGACCATTAAACATTTCACTTGAAGCAAAAACAAAAAACCAACGGGGGGGGGGGGGGGGGGGCTTAAGTAGTTGACACCTTTCCGCACGACCCAAAGTCCAGTGCATCACACGTAAGGTAACAGACACAAGTGAATTGTTATGGATCTATCATATTCCCCGCTACAAGCGTTAATTTGGTCCGACCCACGCACAGGAAATCAAGAAATCAATATTGCCTTCCCATGTCTGTGACTGCGCTAGGTGGGCCTAATTGAAATGTATGAGGGAGCCTGCTAAATGATCTGTGCAGGCAAGGGAGCCAGAGTGATTGCAAACATATGGAACGGTTCCTTAGACAAGGGAAACATTTGCACAATGCCGAGAGAGAAACAGACAGAGAGAGACGGAGCGAGAGAAAGGGGGGAAGGGGAGAGAGAGAGAGGGGGACTGAAAGAGGTAGAGTCAATCATTTCACTCAGCGGTTCGTGAAGTTTAATAATGTTCATGGAGTTGGACCTGTGAGAGAGAGAAAACACCTTCGTTTCTGTCGGTTTTCCGTCGAATGCTGGTGGGTTATGCACGGTGGTGAAGAAATAGCTCAGAGAGATGGGGGGGGGGGGTGCTGCTGGCATCCTATCAACCAATTACAATATATATGGCTGTGCAGAGATGGAACTGAGCTTTCACTGTTGTCATATACTGGAACATCAAGCCTTGACCGGTGGAAAGTGTATGAATGTTATGCGTGTGTGTGTGTGTGTGTGTGTGTGTTTTGCTGAGAACTTGTGTATTCCGTGCATGCCAGTAGTTCTGCTTATAATATTAGAAGAATACTTTGAACTTGGATAGTCTCGTTTATTAAAAAGTCCCTCCTGGTGCAATTATATGTAGCCAACTGTGGCTTACGTTTTTGTATTCAAACGTGCAATATGAGTGCTCTCCCTGTCTGGCCTCCTTACCTCCTCTCTCCTTCTCTCACCGTGCCTCCTCCTTCCATCCATCTCACGTCTCTGCCGCTAATAAGCTATTGACATTTTGCTTAGCAATGACTGCGAGAATAATGGCTCTCGTATCGTCCAGAATGAGCAATGAGTAGAAGTGGCATTTTCTAACCACTTGGACAGGTAGCGACGCAGCCTCGCTCAATTCAAATTGGTCAGCTTAATTGGGCACTCTCTCCTGGGTAAAGGGTACACACTGGCACTGCCTCCCCGTGGTGCAGTAATTAGTCAGGGCCATCATGCGCGCGTCATGTGAGCGCGGACTCTCCCATCAGAATGATCTCGAACAAGTGAGTCATCTCTGTCACATGAATATGAATTGTACAATAAACCACGCAACACGTGTCTACAGACGCCAGCGTTGGACACAGTCATGCGGAAATGTCGTGACGCATTCGCTTATGGGTCTGGGTCACATAGCTTGTCCCGTTTACGGCATTATTGACGCAATTGTGACGTTGGTTTCTGCTTTAGATGTTTGCTTTAAGATTGTAGAATGGAGGTTTTCTTTATGTAAAGTGCAGCTGACTCTTGAGATCACAGATGCAGAAGCCTGCGCAAGCCTATACAGTATGTTTACTTTAGGAGATCCTTATGAGACACACAAGACGTGTGTCTTCACTTAAACAGCAACCCCGCTGAGTGCAACAGAGAAGTCGGCTGGTTAGAAGTCACTAGAATGCACCATTTTACAGCAGAGGTGTCTTTTTTCCCCCCGCACAAATTGTATATTGTTGCGAGTTTGCATTTCCACCCTTTTCTAACTAGCAGACTTGGCATGCTCTCATGACAGTTTGAGTGGAAACAGTGTTTCTCTACAAACATCGCTGGAGGCAGCAAACAACGCTGCTGCCTCCAGCCTGAGCAAAGGTTCACGAGCAAGTGTCAAGTGTGCTGAGATGGCCCCTTAGTTATCTCCGCCTCGCACATCGCTTCACACATGGAAATGAATCTAGATCTACAAAATGCACAAGTCCATGGTTTAACGATGTGGCTTTGCAAGATGAGCTCTTCCTCTCCGCGTCCAACGAGACATTCATCACATTTGGTTTTGACGCGTATGAAAAAGGTCAAACCGTTGATTTGTCAAAAGCGAAATAGTTGCTTTGTGGACGTTTTGCCTCCCATCTGAATGATAATACACACTGCTGCCCAGGATACTCCAGAGAACACGGCCATTACCCACATCATTAAACAATGATAACGCGTGTGAATATTTCACAAACAAAACAACGTTTGTTTTGCACGGTCAGATCTCTCGAACGTTTCCGCTCCGCTGCCTTCACACTGTGCATTTTCCAAAATTTCACCGACACGTAAGTGAATCAAGCCGAGGAAACACACTGGCAAGAAGGATATAGCTGCATCAATTATTCATCCAGTCAATGTATCGACAAAGACAGCTCCAGTGAGCGCCGGGGTAAGGTCAGTACAAAATACTCCAACAAATGGAATAGGGGGGGAACAACATACTTGGGGATTGAAATCAAAGGAGTCAAGATCAAAAATCTCAGTTATCTGACGAGCAGAAATGTGGAGTTCACACTTCACAGGGCCCATGGAAGTGTGTGGCCATTCTTTCATTATTCTGACCTTCAGGGGTAAAGCTCTCACCGTCATTATGCACCACGGCACTCTCTTTTCCATACATTAAATGGATTGAATATTAAACGTCCTCCCGCTCAAGAAGAAGAACCGGCATGTGGGATGACACCTGCATGCCATGGAGATAGCTGCTGGGGGACGCCAAGAGCTGATGTGGTTGGCACAAGGGTCATTTCTTTTTTGTACACTAACACAGGGGTAGGGATGAAACGATTATAGATTTTGATGGTATGATTATATAGTCTGAGGAAAAATCACGGATAATTCACGGCAATCTTACATTCACGCTACTGGTAGTAGGTTGGTTACCTTTGTTTTCCATACACAGTAGGAGGTGATTACGTTTTGTGTTCTGCCACGGCTAGAGTGAAGTGGTGTGGTTGAAATAAAGGAAGGGTGATCGTTAAACTCTTTGACAAGGAGTTGTCTCTCTCTGCACAATCTGGGAACCCAGAGTCTGTCAGTCTGATGACTAATAAGACTCTGGGACTTCGGGGTTTCCACTGTAGAGCGGACCTCCCGCCCCTTCCGTCATTGTTGACAGTCCAACGACGTCTCATATGCATTTATTATTATTATTATTATTAGCCAATAATAAGTCTAGACCTAAAACACCTTCAATCGATCAGCTCCAACTCCATTCTCGCATCAATTGGACTGTAAACAATCACCGCGGAAGTCTTGGAGCGGACATCCACTCAACAGTGGAAACCCTGAAATATCGTCCGTCTGTCGCAGAGTCTTATTCATCATCAGACTCTGGCTTCCCAGACTGGTCTCCACATTTCCCTAGCGCACAACCTGTCTTGCACAGCACCATAATGTCCCTTTTTGAGAGTGAGACCAGAAACACTTGGTGTAGCTGAGCCTTTGCGGTTACAACGCTTTGTTCTCTGGTATAAGGATGTACGTTAGGGGCACGGTGGCTCAGTGGTAGAGCTGTCGCCTCACAGTCAGAAGGTCCTGAGTTCGATTCTCGCCTGGGACACTGCGGGCGCTGTGGTTGTGTTCCCCCCATATCTTCAGTGCCTACTGCCCAGGTGGGGTATCTCGTCGTAAGGGCCTTTCTGTCTGTGTGGAGTTTGCATGTTCTCCCCGTGCTCCCCCAGGGGGGTTCCTCCGTATATAACCCCCCCCCCCCCCCCCCCCCCATTAAAAAAACATGCAGAAGATCAGATCGTCATCGTCATCCGACCAGTGACGACAACATCCGAAGTCGGTCCCCGGGCGCTGTACGAGAAAGCGACCACTGCTCCTGGCCTGCCCCCCGGAGGAAAAGGACAAAGCCAGGATGGGTTAAATGCAGAGGACAAATTTCACCGGCCACCGTCAGCATGTGTGTGTTTGTGGCCCTCCGTGCATGTGTAACCGTGTGACAATAAAGACGGGCTTGTCCGTCTGAAATCGTGTTTTTTTAACTATAAGAGCGGTCGCATTTTTCCCGGAAACGCTGACATTCTCCCTGCCATTTTCAGCATATCTCTCTAGTCGTCTTTCTTACTCACACCGTGACAAAAAGACTGTTGGTGGTTGTTGTTTTTCATCAATCCATCCGAGTGTGTACAGACGCGGCAATCCATTTGTTTAAATACGTCTGACGTGTTCATTAAGCCGCTAAGCCACACACCCTCACATTTTTCCCTTTTCTCTCTCAATCCTTCTTCCCGAAAGCTGCTTTTTCTTACCGCATTGAGACGGTAATTAGCATGCAGTGAAATGAGGGGGATGGCAAGCAGAAACACAGTGCTTGTCCGTGGCTGCCTGCCAGCCAAGCTACTTACACCGTGGAGCACACAGCACCCAGACACTACAGGCCATAGCAGGCTGCACACAACGCCAGCTCCCTCAGCTAATAAAGAACCATCTCTCTGGCTGAGGGTTTTTGAATTAACATGATATAATAGTGGGCTGTAGTGCTTTGAATCCATTTAATGAAAAGATTTTCGTTTCAAATGATTCACGGAGAGACCAAGAAGGCATCTCAGTGCGGCGATTTCTTCCTTATCAGCTGATTCAGAAAGCGCGGCGCCGCCATGTGACTGTGACCGTCACTGACGAGTCAAAGTAAAGGGACTCGAGCGGGCGTCGAGCCGCTCTCTGTGAATGCTGGAGGAGAAGAAGAGGCTCTCCATCTTTCCACTCCCGCTCCCTGTTTTCTCCGCCCGCATTTCTGCCTGCCGCTGAAGCGCAGCAGCACTGCCAAGTTGGCAGCGTACCCGGGCGCTACGCTGGTGCCGGCAGCAAGCCATCTCTGCCAGATCCGTGATTGCCATGATCTGGGTCGGCGAGAGTATTACACGGCCACCTGGAGAGAGGCGAACACCTGGACGCAGCTTAGCGCCCGGATCAGCCATAATACAGGCCTGTTCTCTGCCAGTACAGACAAGAAACCTCCCTCTTCGCTCTCATATGGGCCACACAGTTGATTAGGCATTGTGTAGGCCCAGCGTCCGTCTACAATAAGTAACATTTTGCGAAATCACACTGTGTTCACAGGAATTGCTGCATTCGGTGTTCGATCTGTTCATAGGCCAGCTGAGCGGAGAGGCAGCCGGCAAACGACGCTTTGTTCATCATCGGGTGCGACTATGTACTGATTAACCAGGACTTTCTGCATAATTAGGTTCATTACTGTAAAACTATCAGCACTGTGAGCCTGTGGGGGTGTGGGGGTGTGGGTGTCTTTTGTGTATTGTAGGCTGAGATGGAGGCACACATTGTGGTAATTGCGAAGCAGTTTTGGAACAGGTGGTCAGGTCAGGTGGTATGTGCTGTCACTCGGATGTATGCAATGATTTTGAATATTTTATCAGACGAAGAAAAAGTTTTGCCGGCCATGGATAATAATGCCCAGCAAAGGCATTTCTTTAAGCGGATGTAAATTATGTGGCCTTCTTTTTCCTCTTCGATTCATTTTCCTCTACTTGCTCCTCTTACTATTATAAATCATCCAGCTCTTCATTTTGCTCTCAGAGCACTGCTGCGAAAGCCAGTTGTGATTCACCAATGAATTTTCATGACAGCGCTGTCATCCCACATTGTGCCAAATTATTCCTCTTGACCTCTGTCTCTACATTTCCTTGTCTGATCAAATGCAGAGTTTATATATATATATATATATATATATATATATATATATATATATATATATATATATATATATATAATATATATATATATATATGATTATATATATATATATATATATATATATATATATATATATATATATATATATATATATATATATATATATATATATATATATAATTTATTTCTTTATTTTTTGCGGACAGTTTCCTCATCACTAGTCCTCAACTCACACTGGGTCATCCATTTGCTCAATATGCATCAATCAAAATTTAAATTTGCGCTTGTGAGTCCTGTCCACACAGAGAGATAGAGTTGAGTGATTTAGTCTCCTCCCTCTTGAGCCATGAGGCCTCTGGCTGAGGCCTGAATCCTGCAGGAGGCTTTCCTCATGTCCCATGTCTACTCTACCTCCCTCTCCAACTTCCAGCTGTGTAGGTGAAAAAAATAAACTCTGAAAAGCTGAGTTGACTATCCAACAAAGAAAATAAAACTGATAATGATTAGTTCAGTAAGTAACCAACTTACCAAGTACATTGTAGATTCTATTGGAGCTCCCTGATGAAGGCCAATGCCGAAACGAGTTGGAGTTTTGTAACTGTTTTTAATGTCCCTGTATGAGCCCATGAAATAGATGCTTGTTATAATTTCTCTAAGAAGAGCGCCTTGCACTTTACACCCTTTTTTTTTTTACGTATTTTGTTTTTAGACAGTGCACCATTTTTTGTAGCACTCTCCGTTCCTCTTCTTTGTCTTCTATTGGGACGTATTGATGTTGCATAATTCACTTAGAAGCTCTGTCTCCTCCTTGGGAGAAGCAGAGTTGTATTCATTAACTATTCAGTAAGGTGAAGAGTCACAACTCTGGATATAAGACCATGGCTCAGAGAGTGTGAAGAGGATAAAGGCGGAGGCCTCACTGTCAAGGCTATCAACCCCAGAGGGTAAAGCTCTCACAAAGGTATTCACACTAAAGCCCAGTATCCCTGCTAGTCTTCGCAGATCATTTCAACTGTATTGTGCATGTTAACGAATGGATGGAGACTTGAAGGGTGATTTAACACAGATGCTCTGGGGCGATAGTGCCGATCATATAGGTATTATTGATACAATAAGACAACCTACAGTAAAGCGCAGGACATAAGCTGTGTTTCCATTACAGTTTTTCGCAAAATAATTGCGATATTTCTACAACTTCGACAATGTACAATTGCGACTTGTAGGCGTTTCCATTGAAGTTGAGTTTGGTCTGACGGCGCGCACACCTGAATGCAATTCTCGTTATACCAGCAGCTGCCACAGTGATTACCCACGGGGATCTGCCCCATATCCCGTCCCCTGCATGCTCAAATCCAACCAATGGTCAATGCAAATCACAACATGAATTTACAACGCATATAAACAGCCTGATTATCAATTCAAAAGAAAACGAGTGGCAACATTTGCTGGCTGCGGTGAATGCAGTGAGCGCGCGACAGGCAGAGGAAAAAAAGGTAGCCTAATAGCCTACAACTGGTCCGATTTAGAGATGCAGGGGAAAAGGCTGATTTGGTGCAATAATCGGAATGTCGTGTATTATAATTATAACATTGCACCTGAAACGTGTGTAATGTATTACTCAGTCTATTCACTTCAGTCAGCAGCATGTACCGCACCGGTGTGTGCTTTTCATCCCCTCATCTCGCCGCTGTGCTTAATGCGCGCACACGCGCAGCCTGTCACCGTCACACGTCTTTCTGCTAGGTAGCATTGCTTCAAAGTTTTCCACTTGCTGCGGAGGTTTTGCCACGGCTTATAGAAACCCTTTCTCCCTCATTTTCCAAAGGAGAAGATGGGTCACATGACGTGCAAATGCGGAAAAAGTGTTTCCATTACACTTTTGCGATAAACTGCTATATCGACACGTCTGAAAAACCACCTCATGAGAGCGCAAAAACTTTTTGCGATATTTGGGTAATGTTTCCATTACCCAATTTCTATTGCGATATTTAGATTTTGCGCATTTCTGAGGGTAATGGAAACACGACTATAGATAATGGCAGCAATGCCTCGGCACAGCAAATGATTGGAGAGAAGGGGATGGGAATAACTGTGACCACGTCCACCCTAAGTCAGGATTTGTGTGCAGTCGAGGTCACTGGGGAATGTCCAAAGTTTATGTGTGCTTGTATACCTAATCAATGGCTTTAATGAGACTATTAGGTGGGAGTGGGTCCCGGCGGATTACTCCCATGCCTTAAGAAGACTTATAGTTTACCTTCTCCATGGCTGAAAATGCAGTGCTGTTAAGGATGTGGTACTTCTGCTATTGTTGTTGAGATGTTTGGTTGGATTGTGTGTTGCGATGTTAGACTCTAGCCATGTGGGTATCAGGCTCTTCTATTGGGTTAGAAACACTTATTGTTAATATGAATGATTAAGATAAGCTCGGCTCGGATAACACATCTTTAGGCACCCTTTTTCTATCACTGTCAGTACAAAATTACTGATATATGGATAATGAACTGCATAGAGCTGCGTAGACCTGTATCAATATTCATATATTCATGGTTGCGATGCATATCTCCAATATTATCTCGGGGATCAGTTTCTAGCTGGAGTGGTGCCGGTGCACTCCTGCTCTGTATAGAATGTTTGTCCCACGCGCCACCCAATTTCTTCTGGAGGTGCTGTGTAAGCCAACGATGGCCTTTTCCCTGAACTGCTATAGCAGCCCTTAGATCCAATAACACTGCAGCTTACTGAGCAAACATGCTGAAAAAACACTATGGCTCTTCCTCCCCATCTTCATATTCAATATTCCACATCACGCAGATTCACTGACCCCGCTCATAAATGAAACGCTGTGAAATAGGAAACCGGTAATGCCGGTATTATATTCACTAGCCTTTTATCTTGAAGAGTCCTGATTCTGATATGAACAGCCGCGGTGACATGAAGAAGGCGTTTTCAGGGTTTTATGGAGGAAGAAAGAGAGAGAGGGAGGGAGAGAGGGAGAGAGAGAGAGAGAGAGAGAGAGGGAGAGAGAGATGAACATAGGTAATGAAGGGGGGGGGGGGGGGTGGGGGTAGGAAGGCTGAGCTAAGGGAGAGACAGAGATGGAGAGAGACAGTATAAGATCCAGTTGAAAAAGCGAATGAGACAGAGAGGGAGCCGAGGGGGGGAGGGGGCGCTGTAATAACTTCATGCATGTTTAAGCAGAGAGGTAACATGAGTTAAATGCCTAGAGGATGTGGGTACCAGCGCCCGGGCCCAGACGTGACACCGGGGTGCACCGCAGCAGCTCGTGAGGGGGAGGAGGGCTGGTAAACGAGACGCACACATGGGACTGCACACACACACACACGCACACACGCACACACGCACACACACGCACGCACACACACACACACACACACACACACACACACACACACACACACACACACACACACACATATACATATACACACACTTGACATGCACGTGACATGTTCACACGCTTCAGATGTACATTATGCTCATCCAAGATCAATGCATTGCACCCTATAGGCTATGCCCACACTATTCTGTCTCTCGCTACCTTTCTTTGTCACACACACACACACACACACACACACACACGCACACACACACACACACACACACACACACACTTCTCTCATCTCACCAGGGAAAATATCCACTGTCAGTGGGAAAAATGGAGTGGAACAGATGGCATCACAATGATTGAAACCACCTACAATGGTTC
>NC_139628.1:36290303-36307803 GCF_964638095.1 Poromitra crassiceps
GCTCCCCGCCACCACCCAACCCGCCCAGATGAACACTCTGGCGTCCGCTTTGCCTGCCAGCCCATTCGGTATGTCTTTTGTTTCTCCCTGTGCTGATATTTCGCCCAGGCTAAGGTCAGAGATTTTAAAGGGCAGAGACATCAATTTAGTTAGCATACTCCTGCCATCTCCCGAGTGTAAAAGGAAGGCTACGGGTGACCCAGATGGCCCCGTTTATTTAAAGTCGTCCGACCCCCGCCTGCCCAAAGACCTGTCCTTATGTGACTTCCTGAACACGTTCGGCGTCTACCGTGACGTGATCTGTGAAGTGTATCCAGAGCGCCGCCATGAGCTAGACAAATACATAGCGCTAATAGTGGATCTCTACTCCAGCCACGGTAAACTATTTTACCAATATCATAAAGCGTTCTCTGCTAAAGCCGCCCTGATGATCACTCGGGCAAATAGGCGGCTCGACTGGTCCGTCATGGACATGCAGATATTCATGAAGCTGGTTAGCGGGCGGCCGGCGAACACCTGCTACTCATGCGGCGAACCGGGGCACTCCGCACAATTCTGCCCAAAGGCGGCCTTTCAATCCGGCGCCGCCCCCTCCCAGGCGCCCGGCACCAGCGGGTCCTCCCAGGCAGGCAACCAGGTGCGTAACTCCAGCGTCAACACGTACTGCAAATATTTCAACGAGAACGTGTGCACGGTCCCTAACTGCTCCTTCCTGCACTCATGTAGCTCCTGCGGGGACGCCCACCCCCGCTCCACCTGCCCGCGAAGGTACCGCCCCCCAAAGCTGACCCTCAAGAGGGAGAGACCGGGCTTTCGGCAATACTAAAACGCCACCCCTCCACCCCCATCGACGTCCCAGCCCTAACACAGGAGCTGTCCCTTCACCCCAACCGCCCTTTCGTCGACTACCTGCTGTCAGGCCTCTCCCAGGGGTTCAGGATAGGCGTAGTCAACCCCCCCCTGGCCCCCCACATATCAAAAAATTTGCAATCCGCCCTCAAGGAACCCGAAGTAGTCTCCCAACTTCTCGCCAAAGAACTATCCAAGGGATTCCTAATCGGCCCCTTCAAGGCCCCCCCCTTCCCGGTGTTCCGGACAAGCCCAATAGGCATCGCCACGCGCAAATATTCCGGCAAGAAAAGAATGATAATCGACCTCTCGGCACCCCGGCACGGCCCCACCTCCAGCATAAATAGCCTAATTCCCCCCGAACCCTTCTCCCTCCACTACGCCACAGTAGACCACGCCATCCTCCTTATTAAGTTTGCGGGGAGAGGCGCCCAGCTCTCTAAGGCCGACATCTCGGACGCCTTCAAAGTCATGCCCATCCATCCCTCCCAATGGCCGCTGTTCGGAATCAAATGGGAGTCGAGGTTCTACTTCGCCGTCAGGCTCACGTTCGGCTGCAGGAGCAGCCCCGCCATCTTCAACTCCCTATCAGAAGCGTTATGCTGGATCCTGCTGAACAACGAGCGTCTCCCCGCCGTGCTCCACATGCTGGACGATTTTCTGCTGGTGGACCCCCCGTCGGTCCCCTCGGCCTCCCTAATTAAACTGAAGGGGGTGTTCCGAAGGCTAGGCGTGCCTCTAGCAGAGGAGAAAACCGCGGGCCCCGCGTCATCACTCGAATTCCTGGGCATCAACCTCGACTCCGAGCTCATGCAAGCCTCTCTCCCCCTCGAGAAGCTCACCCGGATCCGTGAAATCGCCCAGGCTCACACGTCTGCCACCCACGTCACCAAACGGGAGCTCCTGTCCCTCCTCGGCCACTTACATTTCGCCATGCGCATAATTCCCCAGGGCCGCTCATTCATTTCTAGGCTGCTCAACTTGGCGTCCTCAGTCCCCGGGCTCCTCGACCCGGTCACCCTCGACGGGGGCTGCCGGTCCGACCTCCGGTTCTGGTCTCACCTGTTATCGGACTGGAACGGGGTTTCCTTCTTCTACGAGGACGTCGTCTCGTCGGCCGACGACCTGAAATTTTTTACAGACGCGGCCCCGTCCGTGGGCTTCGGGGGGCTTTTCGGAGCCCGGTGGTTCACCGGCCCATGGCCGCGGCAGTTCGCCGGGCTGGACCAGTCCTCCGCGCTGTACGAAATCTACCCAATAGTGGTCGCATGTCACCTGTGGGGAAGTCTCTGGGCAAGGAAACGGATAGCCGTAAAATGCGACAACGCAGCGGTGGTTGACATAGTCAATAAGGGGCGTTCAGCATCCCCGGACATCATGCCTTTCGTACGGCGCCTGACCTGGCTCTCAGTCGCCCATAACTTCATTATAGTAGCCCAGCACCTCCCCGGTCACTCTAATATCCTTGCTGACCATCTCTCCCGTTTCAATTTTCAGGCGTTCCGCAGACTCTGCCCCGAGGCCGACCCATCTCCAACACCGATTCCCCCATTCTCCACCCTCACCCTCTCGTAAGCCAGCCCTTCCCCGTCCTACCCCCTCACCACCACAACCCCCTTCTCACCAATCTACTCCACACTGCCCAACTCCTCATCAGGAATGGCCTGGCCAGTTCCACGGTCAAAGCCTACGATTCGGCCTGGCGGTCATTCGCTTCGTTCTGCGTCTCAGTGGACCTTCCCACCTACCCGGTCCTGCTCCCCACGGTATGTGCCTTCATTACCTTCTGCGCAACCACCCGACGCCTGCGCCCCCGCTACATCCGCAGCCTAGTGGCGGGGATCCAGTTCCACGCAAGGCAATACGACCCCGCGTTCCCCAGCCTGTTCTCCTCCGCCATCATCAAGTCCCTGCTAAAAGGGATTACCAAGGCCTTCCCCTCCGCCCCAGACGCCAGGCGTCCCATCACCCTCCCCGTGCTGCGGCAGCTGCTGACCCGCTCGAGAGAGGCCAGCCCCTCACCACTGATAAATGCCCTCCTAGAATGCGTATTTTCCCTAGCCTTTTACGGATTCCTCAGGGTCAGCGAGTTCACTTCCCCCACAACGTTCGACCCCGCACGGGACGTGACCCTGGCCGACCTAAAGTTTTACTCCGACCACTACAGCATCGCCCTCAAACACGCCAAAGCAGGCGGGGCATGCTCCATCGTCATCGCCCGGAACAATTCCCCCTTCTGCCCCTTCTTGTCCATGGCTCACTACGTCAGGCTCAGGCCTCGGACCGGCCCCTCGGCCCCCCTGTTCCTCATCGCACCTTGTCACCACATGACAAGATCCTGGTTCACCCTGCACCTCAAGCAGACGCTCCAGCAATGCAACCTCCCGACAAAGAACTACTCCAGCCACTCCTTCAGGATCGGAGCGGCCACCTCGGCCGCCGAGCAAGGAGTGTCCTCCGCCTCCCTCCAGCAAATGGGCCGCTGGTCGTCATCGGCATTCTCCAGCTACATCCGCCCGGAGCAGGCGGCCATACTGGCGGCCCAAAGAACCCTCCTCCCTTAAATCGGTGAGCATGGCAACAAACAATGTCCCGGACTTCCGTGCCGATGAAGTAAATGTCTCGTTGGTGGTGGCTCCCCGAAAGCACGGCGCCAGCAAGGCGCAGTAAACTCCCCGGCTCATTTTTTTGGGGGGGGAAAGAGAAGAGAAAGAGAGAGCAAAAAGTCAGGGTAGTCGCGCCAAGGCAGCCAAGTAGGCCAAGCCGGGAAGCGCCAAGCTAAACTCTAATGTACCAAGATCGAAGGCCCGACCGAGTTAGGAGCGCCGGCCGCAAATAGCCGTTAGCCGCTAAAAGGTCGAAGGCCGGAAAAGTACAATCGCGAAGCGCCAAGGCGGCCAGGTAGGCTAAGCTGGGAAGCGCTATCGCGAGGTGCCCGACCGAGTTGGGAGCGCCAGCCGCAAATAGCTGTAAGTCGCTAAAAAGGTCGAAGGCAGGAAAAGTACAATCGTGAAGCGCCAAGGCGGCCAGGTAGGCTAAGCTGGGAAGCGCTATCACGTGCCCGACCGAGTTGGGAGCGCCAGCCGCAAATAGCTGTAAGTCGCTAAAAAGGTCGAAGGCAGGAAAAGCAAGATCGAAGGCCCGACCGAGTTGGGAGCGCCAGCCGCAAATAGCTGTAAGCCGCTAAAAAGGTCGAAGGCCGGAATAGTGCAATCAACTACTGGCGCCTGCAGATCTCAATTAACCTCCGGTAATCAGATCTTCCTTTTGGGGGATCTCCTAGCCCATGCAGGCGCCCTCCTCTGCCTCAAGAGCAGCGCCACTGGCCAATGGAGTCAAGCGCCAAAGCATTTGCCATGCACGCCGATTGCTAAATAAAGTTTGTCTAATCCTACCAACTGGCCTCTCTTGATTGAAGTGAGGTCTCCAGACCATAGTTCAAGCAGAAGGCCACTCACGTGTAATCCGTTCTCAACGTGGTCAAAAAATCCTAGTATGACGTCTGCTATGACGTCAAACATGACGTCAGTTAATCCTCATATATATAGCAAGGGTCTACGTCACCTCTCTCTCTCTGGCCGATCATCGCAGCAGCAGCCCACGGCAGTCCATCTCCCTTGAAGCCGGCCCGAAGCGTTGTTTTGCCCCACCCACCTCCCCAGTCCACCACCAACGAGTCTTGACTCCTGATCCCCCACGGGGGGGGGATCTCCTAGCCCATGCAGGCGCCCTCCTCTGCCTCAAGAGCAGCGCCACTGGCCAATGGAGTCAAGCGCCAAAGCATTTGCCATGCACGCCGATTGCTAAATAAAGTTTGTCTAATCCTACCAACTGGCCTCTCTTGATTGAACTGCATTTACTATATAGCACTGTGGGAAAGCTTGTCATAGGCCATTTAAAGGATAAGTTCACCCAAAAATGAAATTTCACAGCAAAACACTGTTGCAGCATTCTCCGAAACAAATTAAGTGAATGGTGAACTTTCAAACATAAAGAAATGACAGAAAAAAGGCTCCATACTGCTGGAAAAAAATCAGCTTTGTCAGTTCCTTCTTATGCCAATACTCAAGACCCATGTGCAGTTTCAGTTACAGATTAATTTGCCAACTCGCTGGGGAGATAAATGTGCTTTAGACAGACAGAGATTCCTTCATTCTACAGTAGCATATAGTAGGAACGCACAAACTGATTTCACCAGGTAACAGTTGTTCTTGGACCAACATTTCTTCCTAGTATGGGCTGGGAAAACGTGCGGCAAGTAAAAAAGATCTGGTTAAGATTAGGGTTAGGGTTTTCTCATCTAAGAACTCACCATAACCAAACCCTAACCAAATTATTGTACTTGCCAAAACCTAATGTCTAACCTTACCCTAATGTTTTATAAAAAATGTGTGAGGTTCGACCAGGAATCGAACCCCAGTCCTCAGATTGGAAGGCAAGCACCTTACCCTTTAAGCCATAGGACCAAGCACACCCTGAACTTTTTTTCACACCCTAACCCGAATCTTAACCATATTTTTTTACTTGCTGCACGTTTTCAGGAAGAGGAAGAACTGTTACTGGAGCCGTTTTCCCACATGCGCTTTGTACCGCTAAATGACCGGAACGTGGTCTAATGCCTGCAAGTGAGAAAGTCGTCGTGCCGGTATAAGCGCGACCCCGTCGTCGCGGAGATTTCACCAGTTTCGAGCCAGTCAGAAGAGCGGTATGCGCGATAGCGGACTCAAGTGTAGAACGGGTCCAGTCATTTCCCGCGACACTCTCATGGGCGAGGTGTACACACGTTGCTTAATGTTCCAGCGGGCATAATCTAATCATTCGCGCACATTAAAGCAAACTGGCGAAATGATCTTGTGATAATAATGTGTGGGCGTGCTGATTTTCCCCTCTCTCCTCTCTGCTGCCTGCTCGCTCTCTCGCTCTCTGTGGCCACAGTCCTCCTCCTCCTTCAGTCACAGGCACAGCCCGACAGGGACACAGACGAAGCAAATGCACGAAGCGAAATGTGGAAGTATTTTGCTTACGTTGCCGACAGCGAAGGCAAGCCCGGACACATCAAACGAAGCCAGTCTGTAAAAAGTGCTTCAACGCGACGCAGGTGAACGGATAAACAAGCAAACTTATTTCACCATCAAGAGTTTTGCCGACACGTCACTCCCCACCCGCTCTGCAGTGCCGCCCCGCCCCCCAACATACAGGCAATTTAGCTGCTAGATTCTCATATGCGAGAGGAGAGGTGTGAAGGGAAATGTCCGATATTGACTTACAGGTAATTTTCCGGTACGCATGTGGGAAAACGGCTTTGGTGAAATCAGATCAATCTGATGCGTAAGGGGGCACGTAGGATTCTCCTGCAAAGCAATAGCGATCTTGAACCAGTCTGCATGGTGTTTTTCAGCAAGTACATTTGTATATAAATGAACTGATCTTCAGCCACAGGTGTTCTTTTTAGGGGTGTTTTATAATGGCTTTAAACACATTTAGCTAAATCACGCCGGAGGTCTGCAACTCTCCATTTCCTGAATAGGGGTGAATAGTTTTGATCCCTGTGGAGGCAAGGAGCAGGTTTACAGAGAGCAGCAGGCGCACAGCTTTGACGTTGAGTAGCAGCTTAACAGGCTTATAACAGAGCAGGAGAGCCAGTCAATCAGCTGCTATTGAGTGACTCAGTAATGGCTGCCCTGACCATCACACTCCCCAGAGAGCGCGTTTTGTTTTCCATTAAGACTGTCATTAGTGTGTCCACACGCTGGCGCAGGGAGGCACGACACAACCGCCGAGTGCGTGTCTGTCTGCTGTGTTCGTGCGGGAGAACGGCAGAGAGAGGGATAAGATCAACTTGGAGATATGATAGTGACAAACTCAATTTAATACCTAAAAGAGATGACCCCATCAAACCAAGAGTGCTTTAGTTTTCATGCTGTGTTGGCACTCTGTACTGTAGAACTCTGTTTTTAGATTGTGGTCACGTAGAAGACAAAGAGGATGTTTACAGTTGGTCTTAGAATGCATCTTAGGGCGACAGGATCACAAGTGCACAGCGCTACATTAAGTGTAAAAGACCGCCAAGACACATTGTGATCCGATCACTCAAAACACTTGCCAAGGTTGTCTGGGACCCATTTGACCACATATATTTTGCAGTGTAAATGCTGATGGGTCCTCAGGACACATTGTAGGACTGACATCCTCTGTTTGTGTCACTTGCATCTAGGCAGAACAAACCTGCAAATCTGTGAACATGCTTTTTTAATGTATTGCTGAGCCCTCCTCACTCCAAGCATCTCATTTCTAGATTTGTATGTCTGTTTGACAACTGCACCGCGGCCTCTACTGAGAAGATTAGAGAAGCGTGGCAGGGGGAACTTGGCATTGACGTAAATTACATTATAATGGGATAGGAGTCTGTCTGTGATACAACTCTGCTCAGTTGATAGTAGACACCAACTGATCCAATTTAAAGTCACTCACCGTCTTCACTATTCTAAGTATACGTTGCATAAGATTTTCCTGTCTGTCTCACTACTGTGTGACAGGTGTCGGGTGTCGGAGTGCACTCTGTGTCATGCCTTCTGGTTCTGCCCTTCACTGACCGGATTCTGGGCCAAAGTATTTGACTGGTACTCTAAGGCCTACAAAATAACCCTTCGGCCGGAGGCAGAACTCGCCATCTTTGGCTGCTCGGAGTCGTCTCTGGACTTCCCTACAGCTGTGCAACAATCTCTGACACAGGGGACAATTGTTGGCAAGAAACTCATTCTGCAGGAATGGAAGTCCCCCTCTCCACCCTCTTTTCAGCTGTGGTTGGCTGCCATGATCTCTGGTATACGGATGGAAAGACTCAGGTTCTTGAGGACCAACTCGCTTAAGAGATTTCTAACTATTTGGGACCTGTTTCTGGCCTACCTTGACGAGGTTAGGTGCGACGGGTGATTCCCCCGGCTGGTCTCCCATGGACCCCCTTAGGACCCCATGCACAAAATGTTTTACAAGCACATAAGCACTTTATTCAGCTGGTAGCACCACGTTGTAATATTGGAGTGTATGTTGTTTTTTTGTTGTTTTTGTTTTGTTTTTTCTTTTCCTGTATCTGAGTTCGTTTTTATGTGTTGGTGTTCTGAAAATTGAAAATTGCCAAATAATATATGGGGGGGGGGGGGAGACTTGTAAATCTGCACATTTTCGGTGTTACTGAGTTGTTAATCATTTCGTAGCCTATCTGTTTATCTGCATATACAGCAGTGTGAGCAGGAGTGAGATCTGATCTCAGCAGGAGTGAGATCTGATCATAAGTGGTCAAGTATTTTTGTTTTCAGTGTTGAGGCCTAATATTCCTACATCTTAACCAGTCAGTGTGTGTCTGTTCTAAGGTCACCCGATGTCCCAGGGCGACTAAAGGAGAACTTGATGATCTCCCCGCCCGCCCGGCTGCCCGGCCCGGCAGGGAGATCCATTAGTTTTAATCAAGCGCCACTCTAATTGAGAGGCCTCCCATCTCCATAAAGATAATTACTAGAAATGTCAAGCACTAAGCGTGCCCTCCCCGCCACACCCACGCGCCCCACCACCCAAGCTCCCACTCATGAATAGTGATAGACGATGAGGCTGGACATGTATCTTTATGAGGGGGCAAAGCCACGCCATCTACTTGACTGGGACAATCGCTCAACATTAGCCGCATACGGCCTCCATAACTGAATTAAATGCTGGTGTCTTACTCTGAATCAGCCCCATTGAACCTTTATGCTCCCATCATTTGACATACTAAGTAATAGAGTGGGATTGAATGGGAGGAGAATGAATGAAATGGCTACTAAGAGTGATTCATTGTGTCAATTCTGCAGTTTGTGGTTTGCTGATATATGGCGACATAGAGGAAGCATGCCTTGCATTTGACTTGAAGGGAGTCACATAGTCAATATTGAATTGTTACTTAATATTTAGCGTACAGTACCTGCACGACACGTTGACGTTGCATAGAGTAGACTGTACGTACAGTTAACTGGCTACTGTAGCTTATGAGTCTAAAAATGTGACCCAACATGGAAAAACAGGCACATTGTGGGACGTTTTCTCTCCCCCCCTCCCTGCCTTTTGTTGTTCTTCATACATAATTGATTGCTGCTTTCAGAACTCACAATGGCCTATTGTGTAATATAGGTCAATATGTTTTTGTTTGAGTTATTAATTATTAAATTAAAAAGTGCATTTTCATCAAACATTTTCCGATGTAAAAAGTTTAAGTCCTGCGAAGTTAAATGTTTCATGCGAGCTACTCTGGTGGGTTGTTTTTTCTTGCATAGCCCAGCTATTCTGTATCAACACATAGACCTCTACTGTACAGTACAATTTCACTAATATTAATTACATAGCTATAGAGAGCCAAAGTGAATGTCACTTCCGGCCTTTCTCCTGTACCAGCGTCTGAAAAATGATGAATGGTGGTGGAAAAAAAGGGAAAAAATGTAAAGATAACTTTGCAAGTCAAGAAAGTCGCAGTTTGTGGTAAAACTGTGGCACTATAAGTTATACGTCAGAAAGACTACGCACAACTAGTCGCATAAGTAATGTCTCTCCCGCCAGTCCATGTTGTTGATGGGGTGACGTATATTGTGCGACACGAGATAGTTGATTGACAAAACTAAACCTCACATTTCACTTTCTTGACATGCATAGCTATCTTTTAAATGGACAAAATTGACATGTGTACCCCGTGGCACAATTCAAACGGGATCAAAAAAGTCTCTCTCCGTTCACCACCATTCATATTTCTTCAGACCCTGGTACACAGAGAAAGGCAGGAAGTAACGTTCACTTTGGCTGTCTCTATACAGTCTGATTAGCCATTGACATCTCAACTCGGTGGAGTGGGCGGATTCGATGTGGACCCAGGCAAATACTGTATATCATACTCTATAACAATCTTATACAATTGATCAATTTTCTATCAGTGCAGTTTGAGTAATTATTATTATTACAGCTGCTGCGAAATTCAACCGCACGCTCCTCATGATCGCCCCAGTCTGATCGGTTCTTTGATGTATCTAAGACTAGCGTCGCTGTCGCCTAAACCTTGATTGATGGCTCTCTCCAGTCCAGCAGAGTGTAAAGAGAATGGATGAGTTGGCAGAGAGAGACTGACAACTGGCAGGCAGCAGTTGCTCCCCCTGTGGTGCGCTTCAGCCAGCCCAGCTTTTAATGCTGCCACTAATTGAATATTAAGGGCGCTCTGGAGGAGGGAGGGAGGGGGGGGCGTTTGGTGAAGTGACACTTGCCCATGTGTTAAAGCATCCCGGCCACCCAGGTCAACAGAAAGAGATGGATTATTGTTGTTGTTGTTTTTTGTAGTAGACAGTCAAAACCAACCATACCTGTTATAGAGCTGAACAGTCACGTGACATCTCTTGCCCCGGAAGAGAGTTCCCGAATTAATTTTCTCCGTAGACATTTTTGAAAAATCCTTACACTGTATAACGACATTTTAAGGCTGGAAGCAAGCCAACCAGTGACCTACTGAATTATGAGTGACCATTAAACATTTCACTTGGAGCAAAAACAAAAAACCAACGGGGGGGGGGGGGGGATGGGTGGGGGGCTTAAGTAGTTGACACCTTTCCGCACGACCCAAAGTCCAGTGCATCACACGTAAGGTAACGGACACAAGTGAATTGTTATGGCTCTATCATATTCCCCGCTACAAGCGTTAATTTGGTCCGACCCACGCACAGGAAATCAAGAAATCAATATTGCCTTCCCATGTCTGTGACTGCGCTAGATGGGCCTAATTGAAATGTATGAGGGAGCCTGCTAAATGATCTGTGCAGGCAAGGGAGCCAGAGTGATTGCAAACATATGGAACGGTTCCTTAGACAAGGGAAACATTTGCACAATGCCGAGAGAGAAACAGACAGAGAGAGACGGAGCGAGAGAAAGGGGGGGGGGGAGAGAGAGGGGGACTGAAAGAGGTAGAGTCAATCATTTCACTCAGCGGTTCGTGAAGTTTAATAATGTTCATGGAGTTGGACCTGTGAGAGAGAGAAAACACCTTCGTTTCTGTCGGTTTTCCGTCGAATGCTGGTGGGTTATGCACGGTGGTGAAGAAATAGCTCAGAGAGATGGGGGGGGGGGGGTGCTGCTGGCATCCTATCAACCAATTACAATATATATGGCTGTGCAGAGATGGAACTGAGCTTTCACTGTTGTCATATACTGGAACATCAAGCCTTGACCGGTGGAAAGTGTATGAATGTTATGCGTGTGTGTGTGTGTGTGTGTGTGTGTGTGTGTTTTTGTGTGTGTGTGTGTGTGTGTGTCTGTCTGTGTCTGTGTGTGTGTGTTTTGCTGAGAACTTGTGTATTCCGTGCATGCCAGTAGTTCTGCTTATAATATTAGAAGAATACTTTGAACTTGGATAGTCTCGTTTATTAAAAGGTCCCTCCTGGTGCAATTATATGTAGCCAACTGTGGCTTACTTTTTTGTATTCAAACGTGCAATATGAGTGCTCTCCCTGTGTGGCCTCCTTACCTCCTCTCTCCTTCTCTCACCGTGCCTCCTCCTTCCATCCATCTCACGTCTCTGCCGCTAATAAGCTATTGACATTTTGCTTAGCAATGACTGCGAGAATAATGGCTCTCGCATCGTCCAGAATGAGCAATGAGTAGAAGTGGCATTTTCTAACCACTTGGACAGGTAGCGACGCAGCCTCGCTCAATTCAAATTGGTCAGCTTAATTGGGCACTCTCTCCTGGGTAAAGGGTACACACTGGCACTGCCTCCCCATGGTGCAGTAATTAGTCAGGGCCATCATGCGCGCGTCATGTGAGCGCGGACTCTCCCATCAGAATAATCTCGAACAAGTGAGTCATCTCTGTCACATGAATATGAATTGTACAATAAACCACGCAACACGTGTCTACAGACGCCAGCGTTGGACACAGTCATGCGGAAATGTTGTGACGCATTCGCTTATGGGTCTGGGTCATATAGCTTGTCCCGTTTACGGCATTATTGACGCAATTGTGACGTTGGTTTCTGCTTTAGATGTTTGCTTTAAGATTGCAGAATGGAGGTTTTCTTTATGTAAAGTGCAGCTGACTCTTGGGATCACAGATGCAGAGCCTATACAGTATGTTTACTTTAGGAGATCCTTATGAGATGTTTGGAGCCATGCACTGTATACAGTACACACACAGGACGTGTGTCTTCACTTAAACAGCAACAGAGAAGTCGGCTGGTTAGAAGTCACTAGAATGCACCATTTTACAGCAGAGGTGTCTTTTTTCCCCCCGCACAAATTGTATATTGTTGCGAGTTTGCATTTCCACCCTTTTCTAACTAGCAGACTTGGCATGCTCTCATGACAGTTTGAGTGGAAACAGTGTTTCTCTACAAACATCGCTGGAGGCAGCAAACAACGCTGCTGCCTCCAGCCTGAGCAAAGGTTCACGAGCAAGTGTCAAGTGTGCTGATATGGCCCCTTAGTTATCTCCGCCTCGCACATCGCTTCACACATGGAAATGAATCTAGATCTACAAAATGCACAAGGCCATGGTTTAACGATGTGGCTTTGCAAGATGAGCTCTTCCTCTCCGCGTCCAACGAGACATTCATCACATTTGGTTTTGACGCGTATGAAAAAGGTCAAACCGTTGATTTGTCAAAAGCGAAATAGTTGCTTTGTGGACGTTTTGCCTCCCATCTGAATGATAATACACACTGCTGCCCAGGATACTCCAGAGAACACGGCCATTACCCACATCATTAAACAATGATAACGCGTGTGAATATTTCACAAACAAAAAAACGTTTGTTTTGCACGGTCAGATCTCTCGAACGTTTCCGCTCCGCTGCCTTCACACTGTGCATTTTCCAAAATTTCACCGACACGTAAGTGAATCAAGCCGAGGAAACACACTGGCAAGAAGGATATAGCTGCATCAATTATTCATCCAGTCAATGTATCGACAAAGACAGCTCCGGTGAGCGCCGGGGTAAGGTCAGTACAAAATACTCCAACAAATGGAATAGGGGGGGAACAACATACTTGGGGATTGAAATCAAAGGAGTCAAGATCAAAAATCTCAGTTATCTGACGAG
Source organism: Poromitra crassiceps (assembly GCF_964638095.1). Lineage (NCBI taxonomy): Eukaryota > Metazoa > Chordata > Actinopteri > Beryciformes > Melamphaidae > Poromitra > Poromitra crassiceps. The sequence continues at coordinate 36,303,250 of NC_139628.1, forward strand.
CAGAAATGTGGAGTTCACACTTCACAGGGCCCATGGAAGTGTGTGGCCGTTGTCTTTTATTCTTTCATTATTCTGACCTTCAGGGGTAAAGCTCTCACCGTCATTATGCACCACGGCACGCTCTTTTCCATACATTAAATGGATTGAATATTAAACGTCCTCCCACTCAAGAAGAAGAACCGGCATGTGGGATGACACCTTTTTTTGCATGTTCTCCCCGTGTCCGTGTGGGTTTTCTCCGGGTGCTCCGGTTTCCTCCCACCATCAAGAAAGACATGTATGTTAGGGTTAATACTCCTGTCAGTGCCCCTGACCAAGGTACTGGCAAAAGAACTGGAGTTGGTCCCCGGGCGCTGCACAGTGGCTGCCCACTGCTCCTAGTTCTAGGAAGGTTCCTAGTAGAGGATGGGTCAAACGCAGAGGATGAATTTCCCCACGGGGATAAATAAATAAATAAAGGATAACTTAACTTAACTTAACTTAACTTAACTTAACTTATAACTTAACCTGCATGCCATGGAGATAGCTGCTGAGGGACGCCAAGAGCTGATGTGGTTGGCACAAGGGTCATTTCTTTTTTGTACACTAACACCGGGATGAAACGATTATAGATTTTGATGGTATGATTATATAGTCTGAGGAAAAATCATGGATAATTCACGGCAATCTTACATTCACACTACTGGTAGTAGATTGGTTACCTTTGTTTTCCATACACCGTATGAGGTGATTACGTTTTGTGTTCTGCCACGGCTAGTGGTGTGGTTGAAATAAAGGAAGGCTGATCTTTAAACTCTTTGACAAGGAGTTGTCTCTCTCTGCACAATCTGGGAACCCAGAGTCTGTCCGTCTGACGACTAATAAGACTCTGGGACTTCGTGGTTTCCACTGTAGAGCGGACCTCCCGCCCCTTCCGTCATTGTTGTTGACAGTCCAACGACGTCTCATATGCATTTATTATTATTATTATTAGCCAATAATAAGTCTAGACCTAAAACACCTTCAATCGATCAGCTCCAACTCCATTCTCGCATCAATTGGACTGTAAACAATCACCGCGGAAGTCTTGGAGCGGACATCCAATCAACAGTGGAAACCCTGAAATATCGTCCGTCTGTCCCAGAGTCTTATTTGTCATCACACTCTGGCTTCCCAGACTGGTCTCCGCATTTCCCTAGCGCACAACTTGTCTTGCACAGCACCACAATGTCCCTTTTTGAGAGTGAGACCAGAAACACTCGGTGTAGCTGAGCCTTTGCGGTTACAAAAACATGACGTTTTAAACCGCGGTTAATAGTCAAATCGGTTAGTCGCTGCATCCCTAGGCAGGCAGGAGTGTGTCCTACTCGTACAGCTCACGCTTTGTTCTCTGGTATAAGGATGTACGTTAACTATAAGAGCGGTCGCATTTTTCCCGGAAACGCTGACATTCTCCCTGCCATTTTCAGCATATCTCTCTAGTCGTCTTTCTTACTCACACCGTGACAAAAAGACTGTTGGTGGTTGTTTTTTTTCATCAATCCATCCGAGTGTGTACAGACGCGGCAATCCATTTGTTTAAATACGTCTGACGTGTTCATTAAGCGCTAAGCCACACACCCTCACATTTTTCCCTTTTCTCTCTCAATCCTTCTTCCCGAAAGCTGCTTTTTCTTACCGCATTGAGACGGTAATTAGCATGCAGTGAAATGAGGGGGATGGCAAGCAGAAACACAGTGCTTGTCCGTGGCTGCCTGCCAGCCAAGCTACTTACACCGTGGAGCACACAGCACCCAGACACTACAGGCCATAGCAGGCTGCACACAACGCCAGCTCCCTCAGCTAATAAAGAACCATCTCTCTGGCTGAGGGTTTTTGAATTAACATGATATAATAGTGGGCTGTAGTGTTTTGAATCCATTTAATGAAAAGATTTTCGTTTCAAATGATTCACGGAGAGACCAAGAAGGCATCTCAGTGCGGCGATTTCTTCCTTATCAGCTGATTCAGAAAGCACGGCGCCGCCATGTGACTGTGACCGTCACTGACGAGTCAAAGTAAAGCGGCTCGAGCGGGCGTCGAGCCGCTCTCTATGAATGCTGGAGGAGAAGAAGAGGATCTCCATCTTTCCACTCCCGCTCCCTGTTTTCTCCGCCCGCATTTCTGCCTGCCGCTGAAGCGCAGCAGCACTGCCAAGTTGGCAGCGTACCCGGGCGCTACGCTGGTGCCGGCAGCAAGCCATCTCTGCCAGATCCGTGATTGCCATGATCTGGGTCGGCGAGAGTATTACACGGCCACCTGGAGAGAGGCGAACACCTGGACGCAGCTTAGCGCCCGGATCAGCCATAATACAGGCCTGTTCTCTGCCAGTACAGACAAGAAACCTCCCTCTTCACTCTCATATGGGCCACACAGTTGATTAGGCATTGTGTAGGCCCAGCGTCCGTCTACAATAAGTAACATTTTGCAAAATCAGACTGTGTTCACAGGAATTGCTGCATTCGGTGTTCGATCTGTTCATAGGCCAGCTGAGCGGAGAGGCAGCCGGCAAATGACGCTTTGTTCATCATCGGGTGCGACTATGTACTGATTAACCAGGACTTTCTGCATAATTAGGTTCATTACTGTAAAACTATCAGCACTGTGAGCCTGTGGGGGTGTGGGTGGTGGGGGTGTGGGTGTCTTTTGTGTATTGTAGGCTGAGATGGAGGCACACATTGTGGTAATTGCGAAGCAGTTTTGGAACAGGTGGTCAGGTCAGGTGGTATGTGCTGTCACTCGGATGTATGCAATGATTTTGAATATTTTATCTGACGAAGAAAAAGTTTTGCCGGCCATGGATAATAATGCCCAGCAAAGGCATTTCTTTAAGCGGATGTAAATTATGTGGCCTTCTTTTTCCTCTTCGATTCATTTTCCTCTACTTGCTCCTCTTACTATTATAAATCATCCAGCTCTTCATTTTGCTCTCAGAGCACTGCTGCGAAAGCCAGTTGTGATTCACCAATGAATTTTCATGACAGCGCTGTCATCCCACATTGTGCCAAATTATTCCTCTTGACCTCTGTCTCTACATTTCCTTGTCTGATCAAATGCAGAGTTTATATATATATATATATATATATATATATATGAAATATATATATATATATGATTATATATATATATATATATATATATATATATATATATATATATATATATATATATATATAATTTATTTATTTTTTATTTTTTTTCACTAGTCCTCAACTCACACTGGGTCATCCATTTGCTCAATATGCATCAATCAAAATTTAAATTTGCGCTTGTGAGTCGTGTCCACAGAGAGAGAGAGTTGAGTGATTTAGTCTCCTCCCTCTTGAGCCATGAGTGCCCCCTCTGGCTGAGGCCTGAATCCTGCAGGAGCCTTTCCTCATGTCCCACGTCTACTCTACCTCCCTCTCCAACTTCCAGCTGTGTAGGTGAAAAAAATAAACTCTGAAAAGCTGAGTTGACTATCCAACAAAGAAAATAAAACTGATAATGATTAGTTCAGTAAGTAACCAACTTCAAAGTACATTGTTGATTGTATTCGAGTTCCCTGATGAAGGCCAATGCCGAAACGAGTTGGAGTTTTGTAACTGTTTTTAATGTCTCTATATGAGCCCATGAAATAGATGCTTGTTATAATTTCTCTAAGAAGAGCGCCTTGCACTTTACACCTTTTTTTTTTAACGTATTTTTGTTTTTAGACAGTGCACCATTTTTTGTAGCACTCTCCGTTCCTCTTCTTTGTCTTCTATTGGGACGTATTGATGTTGCATAATTCACTTCATAGAAGCTCCTTGCCCTCCTTGGGAGAAGCAGAGTTGTATTCATTAACTATTCAGTAAGGTGAAGAGTCACAACTCTGGATATAAGACCATGGCTCAGAGAGTGTGAAGAGGATAAAGGCGGAGGCCTCACTGTCAAGGCTATCAACCCCAGAGGGTAAAGCTCTCACAAAGGTATTCACACTAAAGCCCAGTATCCCTGCTAGTCTTCGCAGATCATTTCAACTGTATTGTGCATGTTAACGAATGGATGGAGACTTGAAGGGTGATTTAACACAGATGCTCTGGGGCGATAGTGCCGATCATATAGGTATTATTGATACAATAAGACAACCTACAGTAAAGCGCAGGACATAAGCTGTGTTTCCATTACAGTTTTTCGCAAAATAATTGCGATATTTCTACAACTTCGACAATGTACAATTGCGACTTGTAGGCGTTTCCATTGAAGTTGAGTTTGGTCTGACGGCGCACACACCTGAATGCAATTCCCGTTATACCAGCAGCTGCCACAGTGATTACGCACGGGGATCTGCCCCATATCCCGTCCCCTGCATGCTCAAACCCAACCAATGGTCAATGCAAATCACAACATGAATTTACAACGCATATAAACAGCCTGATTATCAATTCAAAAGAAAACGAGTGGCAACATTTGCTGGCTGCGGTGAATGCAGTGAGCGCGCGACAGGCAGAGGAAAAAAGGTAGCCTAATAGCCTACAACTGGTCCGATTTAGAGATGCAGGGGAAAAGGCTGAT
>NC_139628.1:36312803-36337803 GCF_964638095.1 Poromitra crassiceps
TTATTTATTCAAGTGAGTATTTAGACAACACTTGCCAAATCCCAGAGCAAGATCAGACCCCCCCCCTCCACCCCCCCTGCCACCAGTCTTTATCGGAATCTTAAATTGGAAGCCCAACCTTTGGATAAGGTTGGGGAATAAATAAATAGCAGTTCAAGGCTGGCATATCAGTGGCTCTTCATTCTGTGTCTGGGGGCTCGCCCGCGTGCTTTTGCCTGTGTCACATTTTTCATCTCCCATTCTCCCCAGCTGCTTCCTCTCGCCCGCCCGCCTCCCGCGCGCTCGCTCGCTCGCTCGCTCACACAGATGGCAGAAGGGTCGAAGCACTTTAATGAATTTTCAAAGGAGCTGCATTGGCAATATTAAAAGGAGCTGCCAAACTGCGACGCGTCTTGACGCCGGAGTCGGGCGCATGCGCCGACGCGCCACCCCGCATGCACGAGAAGGCACATAATACCCACCCCGCTCGCATATACAGTATGATATGATCTTACGATATGAATGGATGCAGACAAACAACATACGCACACATAAACACAACACACGCACCGGCCCGCATACATACACCAATATTACTTTCTGCACAATCCAATAACATCCACAAACACAATAAGAGAGCAACACCACGTCCCACACCGCCGGCCGACACTCTTAATTAACTCCATTAGAATGATGGGCGGCGAGTGCCCGTTGGAAGGTCACAGGTCCATTTTAATGATGAGTCTACATATGGCGGTCCACCGTGCCGCCTTGCTTCTGCTGATCCATCTGTCCCCCGTGGTAATGATGACTGCACCTGGCCTCGCCTGGGCCACAACGCACGCAGGTAGCGGAGCTCTCCAGAACGAGCTCGGTGCAGCACAGAGGGAAACACAATTAAAAAGCAATAAGCACGCTCGCACCTCGCAGCCACATTGTTTATACGTTATGACGTCTAATTATCTATTTGAGTGCGAGGTTTAAACAGGCTCCTCTGTACGAGGTGTTTGGACAGCGAGCAGCGCCGGCCGTTTACAGTGCAACCAGGGCATTAGCAGGTTACGCTCTCAGACCTGGGGATTTTACATTGCAAATGGGACCAACCTGGTCAGGCGTTTCCTCGTGACCTGTGGTAATGGTTTCCCTGTAGTGCGAGGCCTCTGCTCAGACACCTCATCTGTGAGGTGAGAAGGGAAGTGCCAGACGTCTTTACACTTTGGCTATTTCCACCTTCTCCTTCCTCCCGCTCATACCACACCCTTCACCAGGCCCGTAGCAGGGGGGTACCCGCTCACACCACACCCTTCACCAGGCCTATCACAGGGGGGGTGTCCGCTCACACCACACCCTTCACCAGGCCTATCACAGGGGGGTGTCCGCTCACACCACACCCTTCACCAAGCCTGTCACAGGGGGGGTACCCGCTCACACCACACCCTTCACCAGGCCTATCACAGGGGGGGTACCCGCTCACACCACACCCTTCACCAAGCCTGTCACAGGGGGGTGTCCGCTCACACCACACCCTTCACCAGGCCCATAGCAGGGGGGGTGTCCGCTCTCACCACACCCTTCACCAGGCCCATAGCAGGGGGGGTGTCCGCTCACACCACACCCTTCACCAGGCCCATAGCAGGGGGGGTGTCCGCTCACACCACACCCTTCACCAGGCCCGTAGCAGGGGGGGTGTCCGCTCACACCACACCCTTCACCAGGCCCGTAGCAGGGGGGGTGTCCGCTCACACTACGCCCTTCACCAGGCCTGTAGCAGGGGGGGTGTCCGCTCACACTACGCCCTTCACCAGGCCTGTAGCAGGGGGGGTGTCCGCTCTCACCACACCCTTCACCAGGCCCGTAGCAGGGGGGGTGTCCGCTCACACCACACCCTTCACCAGGCCCGTAGCAGGGGGGGTGTCCGCTCACACCACACCCTTCACCAGGCCCGTAGCAGGGGGGGTGTCCGCTCACACCACACCCTTCACCAGGCCCATAGCAGGGGGGGTGTCTGCTCACACCACACCCTTCACCAGGCCCGTAGCAGGGGGGGTGTCCGCTCACACCACACCCTTCACTAAGCCCGTTGCGGTCCTACTCACACCACACCCTGTGCCAACTTGACATGTGGGGCCCTGCTCATGAACATGCATGTGCATGAATCACTTGCACGCACAGAGCAATTCTAGTTGTACGTGAGACCATGAGTGGACAGTGAACACATCGTTTATCAAGTGCACTAGGACGATGGTGCAAGGGCGTTGCCAAGCAACCAAAGCAACAACTTCACACGTTTCTTATCTGAAAATAATGCATTGCCATAGGCAGCAAATACAGTATATTTACTTCTTGATCTACATGTGGAGCAGAAAGATATCATCTCACCATCAATACATCCCTCTCTCTTTCATGCTTGCAGTGTTTCAACTATTTAATTCAAAAAACCATGTAACGTCTGTGTATCTCGTCTCGCGCCCTCCCAGCTTTCACGCATTATCTGCACCTTTTCAGTGGAAAAACCATATCACACTAATTATTAATCAAAGTAGTGTATATACAAGACTTAAAACATGTTGGAGGGGATCTTCTAAGTTTAATATAGTCTTTGAATCCTACTACTATAATTGGAGGAGGTGTGTGTCTGTCTGTCTGTCTGTCTGTCCGAGTTGCTTTGATCGCCTCCACAATTGTTTGTCCAGTGTGAGTTAGGGATGGGGCCGATCCGATCCAATATCGGTATCGGGTGCCGATATGGCACTAATTCACAGATCGGATCGGATCGGAATTGAAAATAAATAAATATATATATATATATATATATATATATATTTTTGTGTGTGCAATTCCAGCACACAGCTGGCCGTAATTTGTGTAATAATGTATAATAGTATCCTTCTTTGCCTTGTATATTTTCTTAATTAGTGGCCGGGCCAGCGAAGCGCCAGGCCACTTCTTGTATTTGCCTGTATTCTTCATCCTCCCGGGAAAACGATTAAACCCTACTCCTCCCACATTTTTTCTTCAAACGACACCAAACTTCAGTATCTGCATCGTTAGACTGTTCTACACAAAAGTATCAAACCAGATTTTCGATCGGTCAAAAATTGAGCCCACAGTGCATCAAAACGTTGAATTCTGGCCCCGTGTATAGCCTAATTACCTTAATTACCTTTGGCAATTAGGTTGTATTTGTGATGTCATCAGTCAGTCAAGCAATTGTGATGCCATCACTAATGTCACTCGAGCAATTGTGATGTCATAATATTTTTTTTCCCCATTGACTCGCATGGGGTTTCGAAAAATCTTGTTACATTTGGCAATTAGGTTGTATTTGTGATGTCATCAGTCAGTCAAGCAATTGTGATGCCATCACTAATGTCACTCGAGCAATTGTGATGTCATAATATTTTTTTTCCCCATTGACTTGCATGGGGTTTCGAAAAATCTTGTTACATTTGGCAATTAGGTTGTATTTGTGATGTCATCAGTCAGTCAAGCAATTGTGATGCCATCACTGATGTCACTCGAGCAATTGTGATGTCATAATATTTTTTTTCCCCATTGACTTGCAATCAGTGATGATGTCATCAATGATGTCATCATTCCTGGCTAAGCAGACTGGCTGGGTGATGTGTTCAACTGCCATGTACTTAACCTGCTGCCTTCTGCCCCAGCCCTGTCATGAACGGCAGTCTTCTAATCTAAGCAGACTGGATTGCATGCAGCAGATGACAGAAAGCTCAGCCATAAGAGACTTGAGACTTGACTTGGACTTGTGACTAAAGACTTGAGACGCGACTTGGACTATAGCTAAAAGACTTGAGACTTGCCCGGCCACGACCCATTGCTGCGCAGCAGCTATTATTTTGTCTGCTTTTTGCAAGGTATATCAAAAAAAAAAACTTTAATTGGCCAAATCTTTGCCTATACTGTATATTCAAGAAAAATATTGGTATCGGCATAATATCGGTATCGGCAGATATCCAAATTCAGGTATCGGAATCGGATCGGAAGTGAAAAAAGTGGATCGGTGCATCCCTAGTGTGAGTTGACCTCCCACTTCTTTAATGGAAATGTGTCTCTGGAAAAACAAACAGGGTTTTTTGTCTTCTGTAGCCCTTGAGCTGTTTTTGCGATGCCAACCTCACTTAAACGTGTTGGTGTCATCAGTGATGATGTCATCAGGGATGATGTCATCACTGAAGTGTGGGCTCTGTTCTCTGTTCTCTGTTTCAATTTCTGTGCCGGCCACATCTATGATGTCATCCGTGATGTCATCCGTGATGATGTCATCCTTCCTGGGTGAGGCTATTATAAGTTCTGTGATGATGTCATCAGGGATGATGTCATCACCGAGTGTGGGCTCTGTTCTCTCTGAGGCCACGAGCCTAGGAATGGAGCTTGCGAGATTAATAGTTGGGCACACACACATCGCCTGAACCAAGTCCACTCCGTACCACTACCACAAATGATGACTGACGATGTTTTCTGAAACAGCCAGTAATACATGATGCAACATAAAGATCTTGGAAAACTTTGTGGTCATGATGTATGACAGGTCTAGTATAGCTGATGGTGTTTCAACACCAGCTCTCAGTGCAGATTCTGGGCCTTCTGAGTTCACCCAGCCCCTTGGATGCCACCCTGTGACATCATGACAGATGTGAGGTCCTTGCCGATGATGTCATAGATGTCAAGTATGACATCACCGACACATCACAATGAGGATGTCACCATCTACGATAACATCACAATGGGATGTGCAAGATGAGTTATGACATCACCAGTGATGTCATATACTATAGAATAGGATAGCTATAAGTAGGACCAGCTCAACGGTTAAGTCGGAGTTCTTTCGTGAGTTATTTTGAGAGTTCGTTCATTTTGTTACCGTTCCAGATGTTCGAGGCTTTGGAGACCTCGAGCCATATGTGGAGCCGACGGGCTTCAGCCCAACACATTTTAGGAGGCGCTGGCCAACATCCAGTTAGTCAGCGGGTTAGTGTGGGAAGAGACCTCCATTACACACCTGATAGTGTGTATCATCGTGAGCTACGAGACCTGAGCCAGGCTCAAACCCAGACAGAACAGAGAGGGAAAACTTGATAACAACAGGCGGAGCCATACTTCCCTTCAGTGGAGTTGGGCCCAGCCCAGATCGGACCTCCGTAATAGATGGTGTTGATGAAAGGCTGGACATGTTTTCTCGGAAGCAGGGCCATACAAAGCCATCCCTCCTACTCAAGCTGCTCTACTCCAGCAATCCAGCATGTTGGAGGAATGGGTGGATCCCGAGGCTCTTGGGGCCTTTCTGGCAAAAATTATTGTGCACAGACATACATACATACAGACACTCACCAATGCCATCGCTGATGACATCATCGAGTGCTTTAGTGACATTTTGACATTGTCATCAGTGATGCAAAGTTTATGTCTGCGCACAATTTCCCAACTGCATCACTGATGACATCACTCACTGATGACATTACAATGATTGTGCACAGACAGACACACTCCTGGAATTATAGATAGACTGTGCTTTAGTGCTTTAGTGACCACTGATGACTTTTTTTCCAATATTTTATTTTTCAATTTTCAGAACAAAAGCAAAACAGACAAAAACAAAAAACAAAACATACTGATGATGACATTTTGACATCAATGTCATCAGTGATGCAAAGTTTTATGTTTGCGCACAATTGCCCAACTGCATCACTGATAAAATCACTCACTGATGACATCACAATGATTGTGCGCAGACATACATATATACATACATACAGACAGACAGACACTCCTGGAATTATAGATACTGTAGAAGATGACATGAGGTTCAGTTTGCACAGAAACAGCTGGTAGAAATACTTTTTACTTTTATACTTGATTACATGTCAGAGCTTGGAATTTTTTACAAGTTGAATCAGTATCTACTTTCACCAGTCTTTTTATACAAGTAACTGTACTTGTACTTACTGTAAGTAAAGAATGTGTGTATTTTTCCCATCTCTGCTAGTTCATATTATAATAATATTGTGTCTTCTCGTTATCGTTTTGGAGATGCGGGGAGACTGTCATGACAGCATAACTGCTTCCGTTGTCTCTAGTGTGGGGGCATACAAAGAGTTTAATCAAGACAAGACACAAAGCTGTTCTGCTTTGCAGTCTGAGTCATTATGCTGCAGTAGTGGAACAAGCTATTACCTTTCGGTTCTTGTCAAAGCAATTTCTTTGGTGCAAATGGTGACGTGTGTTAATACAGCGCGTGCTCATGTACGTTTTCATAGAATACCAACGGTTTATACAGGTAGAAAAACTGACTGGAGAGGCAGGCCTTGATCGCTCACACCACACCCATCACACCTCTCTTTAAGCAGGCCTTGATCGCTCACACCACACCCTTCACCCTTCACTTTAAGCAGGCTTTGATCGCTCACACCACACCCTTCATCCTTCACACCTCTCTTTAAGCAGGCCTTGATCGCTCACACCACACCCTTCATCCTTCACACCTCTCTTTAAGCAGGCTTTGATCGCTCACACCACACCCTTCATCCTTCACACCTCTCTTTAAGCAGGCCTTGATCACTCACACCACACCCTTCATCCTTCACACCTCTTTTTAAGCAGGCTTTGATCGCTCACACCACACCCATCACCCTTCACACCTCTCTTTAAGCAGGCTTTGATCGCTCACACCACACCCTTCATCCTTCACACCTCTTTTTAAGCAGGCCTTGATCACTCACACCACACCCTTCATCCTTCACACCTCTCTTTAAGCAGGCTTTGATCACTCACACCACACCCTTCATCCTTCACACCTCTCTTTAAGCAGGCTTTGATCACTCACACCACACCCTTCATCCTTCACACCTCTTTTTAAGCAGGCCTTGATCACTCACACCACACCCTTCATCCTTCACACCTCTCTTTAAGCAGGCTTTGATCGCTCACACCACACCCTTCATCCTTCACACCTCTCTTTAAGCAGGCTTTGATCACTCACACCACACCCTTCATCCTTCACACCTCTCTTTAAGCAGGCCTTGATCGCTCACACCACACCCTTCACCCTTCACACCTCTCTTTAAGCAGGCTTTGATCACTCACACCACACCCTTCATCCTTCACACCTCTCTTTAAGCAGGCCTTGATCGCTCACACCACACCCTTCACCCTTCACACCTCTCTTTAAGCAGGCTTTGATCACTCACACCACACCCTTCATCCTTCACACCTCTCTTTAAGCAGGCTTTGATCGCTCAGACCACACCCTTCACCCTTCACACCTCTTTTTAAGCAGGCTTTGATCGCTCACACCACACCCTTCACCTTAAGCAGGCCTTGATCGCTCACAACCTTCACCCTTCACACCTCTTTTTAAGCAGGCCTTGATCACTCACACCACACCCTTCATCCTTCACACCTCTCTTTAAGCAGGCTTTGATCGCTCACACCACACCCTTCATCCTTCACACCTCTTTTTAAGCAGGCCTTGATCACTCACACCACACCCTTCACCCTTCACACCTCTCTTTAAGCAGGCTTTGATCACTCACACCACACCCTTCACCCTTCACACCTCTCTTTAAGCAGGCTTTGATCGCTCACACCACACCCATCACCCTTCACTTTAAGCAGGCCTTGATCGCGCCAGCTGACATACGTACTGTATATACATATAAGCCTGTAGGGGTCCCTTCTCTCTTCACAAGAGTCTGATACGAAGGGGCAGAGCAGGGCCGTGCTGCTCGAGGCATCAGGGCTACAGCCTCGCCCTCTTTCCATTCTGTCCTTTCAATTCTCTCCTTCATTTTTCTTCTCCCCAGGCAAGAGAGTCTTTACCCCTCCTCTATGTCGCTGAACTCAGGGTCAGGACTCAGCGTAGAGCCCACGGCTCTCTGGTCCCCTCAAACTTCTGATCTCTCATCACGGTTTGCCAGGCGGATTTCTTTTTTTAAAGCTGCATTTGAAAGACCTTAAATTGCTTCAGCTCCTGCATTTGAAAAACCTTAAATTGCTTCAGCTCTTCTTTCATACAAGATGGTAGCCACGCCCCCAGGAAGACACATTAGATTAGACCATGACCGGGTTTGATTTAGCTCTTCGTTTGTCCTTTGTTTCTATATGTTTTCTCTACTTGCACAATTACAGCATAGCAGATTGCATTAGATCATAAACATACTGTATTATCTCTGTTCAATACTCTACAGTACTTATTTGTTTTGCTCTACAAGATTGCAATTGGCAAGGCAATAATGTCCAAATATAATTGAGTTTGTATACTGTATACTGTAAATCCAATTAGTTATGTATGAGCTGCTCTCCCGTGGTCCAATTTGAATCTGGGCTGACCCTGCAGAAGAATGATCACAGAGGGTTTTGAAGATCAGGGGATTGAGGGTATAATAAGGTACATGCAGAACAACAGTGCGACGCTTTCTCTATTTTCAGAGACAGCTGCGCTGGGAAGGGAACATCTGCTGCAGAGTTAGCATAAGCGTACCTCGTTCCCGTACTGTCATGCCTCAGTGGCCCTTAAACCGGACAGCGCGGAGTCTGACTAACTACTCTCAGCAGGCTGTCACTCAGTAAGTACTTATTCACACCTCGCGCTGAAGAAGAAAAAAGAAAAGAAAAGAAAGGAGACAGGGGGGGAAAAAGTGAACCATTTTTGTTGTTGAAAGAACAGCCAGTCTGGCTTCTCGTCCAGCTTGTGTAAACTTCTATCTGGAAACTTCAGCAGGCTGTGAGCCTGGGCCATCTGTGGCTTCTGTCAGTGCTTCTCCCAGTTCTTTTGTCGCTCCCAGAAAGAGAGTGTTTACATCAGCTCAGACGGGAGGGTGCAAGCTATCTCGGCATCAATGATAACACGCTAACACTGTCGTCTCCTCGGTGTCTGCCTCGCACTCTCTTCCACCCTCTGCTCTCCACATTTAGGCCTTTCACAGCGAGCTGGAGCTTGGCCAGCTGGAGCCATTTTGTCCCATTATGTGGCAATGAAAAAAAAAAAAAAACAGCTGCTCCCAGCTGCTCCACACTGGTGAAATAGGTTAAATAGTGACACGGGGAACAGCGCCTTTTTTTGTGTCAAGCTCTAATTTGACCGACAACAGGCGCGCCCGAGGTTCCACCGATTCTTCCTGGCTGCCGTCCGGCTCCATTGCTTTTGCTTTCCAATTAGTGGCCACTCAAGTCCTGTAAGCGTTTTAGAGAGTGACATTTGTGTTTGTTAGTATCGTACTGTATGTGTGCATGGGCATGTCCCCCATGTGCGACCGAGAGAAAAGGTGGGCAGTTCCACGCAAAAATGGTTGACCCACTGATTAATTGAAATTAATCAATCTCTAAGGAGCCGCCAAAGTGGAAAGAGAGAAGTGTGCAGTGATAGATAACAGATGTTTTCTGCAGGTTCCATCCTGAGCGTAGGCAGGTCAATCACTCACTGAACTTCAAGAGTGCCGTTACCTCCTCCGCCAAGGAGGTTTTTCGCTGCCGTTTGTTGAAACTTGGTGGAAGGATGTAGCATGGGCCAAGGAAGAGCCCATTACACTTTTGGGGCGGATCCGACTCACGAACAAGCAATAATTGCACGAACCTTGGCGGAGGTCTGCGCTCTCCTGAGTGTCCTCCTCGTTCCAAAATGAGATGTCTGCTACGTGGAAATATGTCGCAACTCTTCTAGACAAAATTAAGACTAGGATGCCTTTTTAAAAAGAAAATAGGCAAACTAAGTCTTAGACTGATGAAATGCACAGATATAATGAATAGATACTGTATATTGTGTTTTGGAACAGAACACTAGGGCAACTCACTATAGTTGGATGAGTGAGCTGTGTGTGACAAGTCAACTTATTTTGTAATATGTCTGCAATTAATAGTGTGTTACTATGTCCAGATGTCCTAAGGATGATTTCAATGAAATTGGTATATACCTTGGGATTGTGAGTCAAACTAGGCTTGACCAGGTGAGTCAGACTAGTTTGAGCAGGTAAAACAGCCAGCGTTTTGAACAGGAAGTCGTGACACAATGGGTCAAGTGGGCGGGGCTACATAAGGTGAATACGGTCCAGATTTCTCAGAATTGGTAAAAGTGGTTGGATTAGGAGGCACAGATTATCAGTAGGTGTGGGAGGGGCGTGTGTCACTCATGGCCAATCAAATCAACTGTAAGCAGTGCACTCCCTGTCATGGTGCACTGACAGTTTTGCAATGCATGAGTCATACCGGCTGCACCAAATCAGCTTCTCTCAAGAGAAACTTATGACACCCAAAATATGCCACGACTGATATCCCTTCTTAATTCACGTTTCTGTACATGATGAAATCCCCCATACCATGTTTGCTGTGTGTAATCATGCCCAGTCACGTTATGTTGGAAGGCAATAATTCACATAATAATCACATGTGCAGTTAACTAACTTTGTACTACAATATTGTTTGTTTTACTGAAGGGATGAAAAAGGTTGCATTCTGGTCATGCACACAAAAAAATCCACTAGTGCCAATACTGCAAGTAAGGCAAGTCCCAACCGCCCCCCCCCCCCCTTCCTCAAAAAGATTTTTTTTTAAGTAAGGCAAGTCCCGCCCACTATTCCTACACACTGTACATACCACATCGCATCAGAGGCAGTTTTGTAATAACTCAGCACTGACCATGACCACTCCAAACAACCGCCAAATCCATCTTAATAGAGAGAGCACAACATAAGGAATGGACTTCTTCTCAGCTTGTCTTGGCCTTGTCAAAAGTTTCCATATCATGTTGCGGGTTCTACACAGCATAACTAAGACCCTGCAAGCAGCTTATCTGCTTAAAACAGGGAGAGAAGGAGGGGGAAAGCCTCTCCCACTTCCATATCCTTTCCTGTTTCACACTCAGTGTGGGTTTATTGGAGCCAGAACTTGGGTTTCTCCCTCCAAATTCCCCTGTCACCATCCCCGCTAGTCTAATCCAGTTAGGCCCACGCTACCTCCACTGGTTCTGATTGTGCCGGGCCTCCAAATCTTTTCACCGTAGGACTCGCGAAAAAACAATAATCTCCACTGCACTGCAAGACAATTCTGTTTTAAAAACACACAAAAATGATTAGATGGAGAGGAATATGGAATGTTTGAGGGTATAGGAACAAGTTATTCAGGTGAAATAGTTTTATTTCTTTGTTGGCGCACACGTTTGTTCAACCGTGGAACATTTCAGGAGTGGCACGTTGCAAAGCAGGATTTTCAGTCGTTTTTTGGTGTGATTCTGAGGTCTTTTAATCGCACTATCCTCCGAGGCTCTCTGTTATCTACACTTTATGCCAGAATGGATCACATTTAATTTAAAAATTTTACCGCATCCCAGTAGTCTCCTTCCCACTTTTATTGTCTCCTTTCATCGCTGTCCCTTCAAGTGTCTCGGTCTCTCTCTCTCTCTCTCTCTCTCTCTCTCTCTCTCTCTCTCTCTCTCTCTCTCCAAAACAGCACTGCCGCTAGTGCCCTGGAGACCACAGGTGCTTCTAGTGGCTCTTGAAGTCTGACATCAGTCTCCACCACATCTCCCCGGGGTCCAATTTTACAGGCGTGTCTCAAGGTCCTCAGCCGAGCTCTGTTTAGCAACACAGGAGATTGAACCCCCGATCTCCCTAAGAATAGATTTGTTCCCACATGCAAACGTGATCTTGTTATCGCATTCTCCCATCGCCGATGATCCCTTGAGATTCCTCGCACGCCTACGAAAGATGCAAATGAATACGGCGGGGATAGACATCATCAGTGATAAATCATATTACTCGCAAATTATGCTTCGCAACCAAACTTGACTGCGCTGTAAGCAATGGCACCTCGGAATTAGTCCTGCGTCTGCTATTTCCCTTACACAGGGCCTCAGTTATTGTCGGTTCACTCCATTTCCTTGTTTTATTGCAACATTTACAAGAAAGGAAAAGTGTGCTTTAGAAGAGTACGTTCATACAGGGACCACTTTCAATGTAAAAAGAAAAAAGAAAAAGAAGTGTAATGGAAATATATATTTCTCCGGCTGCCAGAGAGGTGGTACAGCAAGGCAGAGGAGAGCGCAGGTCTTGTAATAACCCTTCCTATAAATCTTGAGAGATATGAATGTCAGGGAGTGGCGAGAAAAGTGGAGATGTGGCTATATAAGCATTGCTTCTTCTTCTTTTTTAAGCTGACCGGCTCATTGTTTTTGGCGGGGGACAGCCTATAGGTCTTTGTGGGGAGTGCATGACTGCCATTTGACAGTATTCTGCTCTTGGAACCCTGGACCTGAACCACTGTCCAACTAACAAGCTCAGGGAAATGTAGCAAAGGTCGAAGCACACAGGGTTAGAGATGTCTGAGGCCTACTAAATTACCTCCAAGACATAGGGATAGAGAGGGGGGACATGTGTGTGTGTGTGTGTGTGTGTGTGTGTGTGTGTGTGTGTGTGCGCGTGTACATGTGTGTATTTTGTGGTTCTGTTACACTGGGAGAGCATAGGCCTGTCGGTAATGGATGGGGCCGACGCCTACATCCTCCCCCCCCATCCCCCTGCTCCGCCTCCTCCACCTTCAAAATCTGGAAACACTGACAAATATTAATGCAAGTTGTGCAAACTTTGGATCCTCGGGGGAGCCTATCTGAGACGTTTCATGTCCCTCGATTAATAAATGATGTCCCCCTCTTGACAGGGACTATTCTTAACCCCCCAGTCTGCACAATCCCGGGACAACGTCATTTTTCAGGGGAGCCGGTGACAGCCTCAGCCTGCCGTTGAAGTTTAGCTTGCTGTACATTGTAATTTGCTGACGTTTCTTTTCTTTCTCTCTCTCTCCTCCTTTCTTCCCCCGTTACCTGTTTTCCCCCATGGCCCCCTCGCACAGATGTGACCAACTATTCCACACTAGGTAAGACTCATTTCTTTCTTTCTCTTTCTTTTTCATGATACTGTTCTCCAGAGTGAGAGCCATTTTTGAGTAGCAGCGTGTCGTTTGGGAGCGATGTGAATGCATAAATAAAGAAGGGAGTTGGTGGGAGGGGCACCAAGATGCCTCTGTTTGCTCAGTAAGGTACTGTACGCAACACTCTGCAATCCTCACCCCTCCCATATTCCCACTTGTGTGTGTGTGTGTGTGTGTGTGTGTGTGTGTGTGTGCGTGTGCATGCCAATACACAATGCTAGCGTCTTCTGGCAAGCGGCTTGTGTGCTCGGCGCCTTCAATTTGAATTTTATTCAAATGAGAATCAAATGGCCCAGATTGTTCAAAGAAGACGCCGGCAGTGTTGACTTAAACAAGCATAGCAGGGTTGGTGTCTGCTTCAGCACAGCAGTGACGGTGTGGGTATAGCTCATATGCTAAGCTATGAACCCTTACACCATCATATGGCAGCTCAGTCGTTACCATGTAGCCTATACATTAGTGTCCTCTAGAGAGAGAGTGGCGTCAGCGGAGGACCAAAATGCGTGACTCATTGCCGCAGAAATGCTCACAAGTCATTTTTTGCAAGTCCAAGTCAAGTCTCAAGTCTTTTAGATATAGTCAAAGTCAAGTCTCAAGTCTTTGGTCACAAGTCCAAGTCAAGTCTCAAGTCTCTTATGGATGAGTGTTCTATCATCTGCTGCATGCCATCCGGTCTGCTTAGAACACTGCAGATCTAAAACTAAGGGATTCAAAGCATGTAGGCTACTGTATTATCCACACTCTATTAGCATACCTCAGCATTGATTAGATGTGATTATTATATTAGTAGACCTTTCCTTAATGTTAATACACACAAAAATAAAGATTGTTCATAAGTCCCAAATCTCAAGTCCAAGTCAAGTCCCAAGTCTTTGAGGACAAGTCTCAAGTCAAGTCTCAAGTCACTGTGTGTGACTCAAGTCCAAGTCTCAAGTCCAATGCTAAAATAAAGCTGATAATGTACAATTTGATTCAAGAAAAAGAAAAAAACACTTTCAAAGTACAGTACATCAAAAACTGTCCATTTTGGTGCAACTCGACAGTGCTGCTTAATCCAGGACTTTACTTCCTGGAACTCTTGAGAGTAAAAAAACTGCTCCATTGGAGTGAATGGAGATGTCGCGTCTCTTCTATATACACGGCTCTGGCCTTGGGACATGGAACCTCTGTCACTAAGGACAATGACAAGGATGTGCTGTTCTCATGGAATAACCTTAGAAATGACTCTCATGTGTCTTACACTGGGGAATTTTCACTTTTTACGGTTTCTAAGCTGTAGCGGAACTGTGCCCGAGTCAGACACTCTGATGCATTTTCCGGTCTTTTCGTAGGGATTTTCATTTCAGCGACCACCAACTGTTACGGGATTAATTTAGACATGCCTAAGAATCTACAATCTAAATGTCTGAATAGTGAATAGTTTAGGAAAGTGACTTTGATGAGAGAATTAAACCGTAGGACTCACATGGGCGACGTTCCACAATCGATTGGTAATGCCTTAACTGTGTTGTTGTTGTTGTTGTTTTTTGCACGTTTTTTAGTGGGGGCTCTTATCTGGAGAAACCCCAGGGGAGCACAGGGAGAACATGCAAGCTTCACACAGAAAGGCCCTTTTGACGAGATAGCCCACCTTGGCAGTAGGCACTGAGGACATGGGAAGTGGGACACTGCATTAACTGCATTGTTTACATTAGCATGGAGCCAGGGGGTCCGACTCAGGGCCAGCCTAGCGCAATGCTAACTGGCCGCCGGCGATAGCGTCGTTTTTCCGACTCTGGTAAAGACAAATATAAAGTAAATGATTAAAGCGATACACCGCTAGGTAAGAAGTTATACTTGACTTTTATATGATTAAACTACAGTAGTTGGAAACATTACACGTTATTTATAACAGTAGCTGAAGCTGTCTAAGTTAGGACAATAGCAATGGCGCAATATGATAAGAGGCATCCACTGCTTTACCAGGCTGTACTTATAGAGAGCCGCAGGGATGAAGTATTTTTGTAGTCGAAATGCGGAAGTCCCGGACTCCCTGGTTCTTCACTGTTTCTGTCTATGGGATTTTTGAATGGGTTTTTGGCGCAATGCTTCAAACAAGGTCTCTGGGCAACGCAAGCTTAATCAAACGCGAACCAGTGTTCAGCGGGATAATCTTCACACATGAGGACCACTTTCATGACTTTTAAAGCGTAAATGCGAGCCCTAGAAGTAAAAAGCTCGTGCTAAGATAATCCAGAACTACACAGTGTCGCATAGGCTTCCACGTCACGTCACCACTCAACCTGGAGTGTTGTTGATGTGTGCGCTGCTGTGCACTGATTACCCCGGGCTGAACCAGGTGAGGGAAAGAGAATTTCCATGTTCGTCCTTTGAAGTGATGATGTTATTGATGTACAGTATAATGTCCCCGTCGACTCAACAGTGTAGTCTCGTTTAGCCGTTTACCAGCTAGCCGCCCTTTTAACGTCACGTAAAAGCTTCAAAACTCATAAAAGTGGTCCTCATGTGTGAAGATTATCCTGCTGAACACTGGTTCGCATTTGAATAAGCTTGCCTTAACCACAGACCTTATTTGAAGCATCGTGCCAAAAACCCATTCAAAAATCCCATAGGCAGAAAACAGTGAAGAACCGGGAGTGTTAGCATCAATGTTTTCCGGACTGATTCCTGCGGCTCTCTATAGACAGTCAGTCAGCAGGCTTTACTTATAGACAGCCAGTCAGCAGGCCACGCTAGTCTGATAGAGGTCAACTGCATGATTGAATCCACCATAGCAGGGCCTCCACACTCTCCACACTCCCTACGGCTCCCAGCATCTGTTTAGATGGGGAAAATCAATCATCTCATCTCCAAGGTAGGGGAATGGACAAGTCAGGAAACTGGCACGCTTTGTTTTTTTGACTCGGGCGTCGTTTGCTGCTGGCCTTTTTTGTCTCAAGCACACCGTTCTTCTCAGCACACGTGACTTTTCATACCCGGGCGGTTTTGGGAGAACGCCACCTCATTGTGTAATTGAAAAGCCCCATGCCATGCCGCCACATTGGCACCGTTTGGTGACCAGACAGAGCATCTGCAAGCGGTTCTGGTCCGGCTCTCTGCGCTGACTGAGGCAGGCACTGGCTGACTGCTCGTGAACAGAAAACCCCTGGCTAGCCGGGAATAATAAGTACCCATGGGAAGCTGCCAGATGGACATTTACTGTGAGCCTAGCTGGAGAGGGAGGAATCTGTCAAACATCACGCCAGGCATCTGTGGGCGTGCGGTGCAGGTTCACGTCCACTATGTTTGATAAGGGGAGGGCTCTTTGTTGGGACTGAAAGCCGTTTACATTTTAACTTATACAAATCCGGGTTCACGCGTTGACCTTGTTTCAAGTTCGCGTCACACTGAAGCCACCGGTTATAGTGGCAGCATTAAACGATATCTCTCGTCTGTTATTTTAGCGCCTGGAGATAATGATGGCTTTGAAGGTTTTCTAAGCGATTGTCTCAGATAGTCTTTAAGTATTATAGGATAGCCTCCATCGTTTTACTCCAATTATCTCCCTATTTTCAGGCATTACTAGCAGTCGCTATTAAGTCATTCTAAACTTGATGTGCATCTTGCATGCTCTTTGATGATGTGTAGAAGAGATATTATGCATGTTTGGGTATCTCTCTCTCTCTCTCTCTCTCTCTCTCTCTGCAGCGTCTCAGAGTCTCTTATCCACGCCTTAAGTTTTGGCACTGGCACTTGTGTTGCTCCCTGCCACAGGATAACAAGTCGAAAACATGCTTTATACTCTATAGTCACTGAAGCTCAGTCTTTTGCATTCGATTGGTCCAATATTCAAAAGTCAAGGCCCGCCTTTCCCTCCCCCTTCACACCCAGACTACACTCTTCAATAAAAAGCTATAGGCGAGGAATGGCAATTGGCTCATTATGCTCTGTGAGGCTGAAGAGCCCGGGAGCTGGTGCAGAGAGAGAGAGAGGGAAGGGGGGGATGAGACGAGAGAAAGAGCACAGAAAGTTCATCCTAGTTCCGGCAGCGGTGAAAACGGGCCCTGGGTTCACCAGGCTGTGCACCAGTTATTATTGCATTATGTCTGGCAGCCCTCCTCTCAGACAGGAAGCCAGCAGCCACACTGGATCAGTGGTACGACACTGGCAGAGAAGAGAGCGATCGCCGGCTGCTCCGTTAAGCAAAAGCACCAGTGCGTCTTTGAAGTGTAAAAAGTAGTGTAGAGCGGCGCGTGGGCCCGAGAGATGATGAAAAGACCAACCCACCCGGATACTGCCCAAGTGTTGATGGCTTTGTAATGATGAGGAGCGGATTCCTCTCAATGGTTTCACTTCATTCATGTCCCAGAGGATGAGAACAATAATCACAATGCTTTTGAGTCGCCATCTGGGCCCCTCCATGTTCCCCATGCTGTTGATAAAGCGCTCAGAATATCCACAATAAATGCTTAATTTGGAATCATATAATGGCTTTTGAAAATGGGAGTGCATGATGTGCCTCGTTTTTGTGACGTTTTGTTGATGGATATGTTGGCGTCCTACTCTCTCCAAGAAAGAAATGCGCGGGCCAAAGGTGAATGTAACTCAGAAATGTTTGTTTTAGCAGTGACAGGAATTTGCCTTGCGTGGTTGTTGGATAGCATGCCAGCAGTCACACCCACACCATAGAGAGGCAAAGTGAACGTCGCTTCCTGCTTCAGCACTGTACCAGAGATTTTCTTCGGCAATTTATTTTCTCATAGACATTTCGTAAAATGTTTATAAAAATAGTTTTACTTGGTCAAACCAAACGGTTCAGCTATATTTACAATCGGGAGAGACCATAGAACATTTCACTCGGACCAAACTCGAATTTTTCTTTTCTTTAAACCCGCATTTTTTTTTAACGTTTTGGTCCGAGTGAAATGTTATGAGAGCTCTCCTGTTTCTAAATATATCTGAACCGTTTGGTTTGAACACGTAAAACTATTTTTATAAGCATTTTACGAAATGTCTATGGGGAAATGAATGGCGGATGAAAATATCTGGTACAGTGCTGAAGCAGGAAGTGACGTTCACTTTGGCTCCCTATTGGAAAAGCACCAGAGCCCGTCGCTGTAGCGCGCGCGCCTTAATGTTTGCGTCTCTACAGGGGACATTTGGCTAATGGTGAAGTCTCTCAAGCATGTAGCAAAACACTGCTGGCATTGTCATCGTCTCTTAAGAGAGCTTAAAGGAACACTCCGCCCATTTTCAACCAGCTTTGTATCATTAGAACATCAGTAGTATATCAGAAAACTGTAAACGGTTTTGAAGTCTGTCATTTAATTTGACAGTTATTGAGTGTTAAAGTGTGGACCAGTGACATCACTGGTCCACACTAACTCAAATTAATAACTCATTAACTCAAATCAACTCTCAATAACTGCCAAACTATTCATCATTCATCTAGTTTGACAGTTATTGAGAGTTGATTTGAGTTAATGAGTTATTCATTTGAGTTAGTGTGGACCAGTGATGTCACTGGTCCACACTTTATCACTCAATAACTGTCAAATTATATGACAGACTTCAAAACCGTTTACAGTTTTCTGATATACTACTGATGTTCTAATGATACAAAGCTGGTTGAAAATGGGCGGAGTGTTCCTTTAAAGTCAACTGCTTATGTCATTTTCCCCCCCCGTTCTTTTTTGAAGACCAATTACTGCTGGGTAAGTTGCTCAAAAAACATGACTGATGGCTCGTTGGCGTGACGACGAACACATTCTACAGTAGTTAGAGTTGATTGACAGATTCAAGCGTTCACATTTACAGCCAGCGCTGAGACATCTCGAGCAATCTGCTTACGATGTCCCGCGCTACCAGAACGTGTCAGTCTTAGACTCCAATGTTCCGTAGCCAATATGCAATATTTTCATAATAATAATCGTGCATTATGGCAGATGATGGCACATCTGACCATTCGTACGAAGCACACAGATGCCGTAGGATTTTATAATACGTCGCGCCAGTAACTCCGGCACACGCGACACAGATTCCTGTGTACTTGGACGCACCTATCCACGCAAGTGCTGCTGCTGCTTCTAACAGATGGCTCATCTTTAACTTTATCAGCGGTGGCAGTGTCACCAGCAAACGCGATAAGTTGCTCCAGTGCCTGGGGAGAGCGACATCCATCAGTAGCTAACAGCATATGGTGGAGGCACATTAAGGTGTCCTCTCTCTCTCTCTCTCTCTCTCTCTCTCTCTCTCTCTGTCTCTCCCTCTCTCTCCCTGCCTTTGCGTGCTATTAGGGGGTTCTGCAGCCAAGCGTCAGATCCACACTTCACAAGATGGAGTTGGGAGAAGCACTGGGCATCCAATTTGAGATCTTGTACCTTCTGTTATATCTATCTATCTATCTATCTATCTATCTATCTATCTATCTATCTAGCTATATATCTAGCTATATATCTAGCTATCTTCCTTCTTCATTTATTTATCATTCCTTTATGTGCTTTAATTGTCTTTCTTAAAAAAGAGAGAAAAGCATTGTTGCTGGGTAAATAAATGGCGATTTTACTGTTCAGAGGGGGAGTGCAAGGCAATATCTTTCAACCATGTCTGTGTCAAGAAAGTGTTTGCTGTTACTCCCCCTCCCACTAATAACAACCCTCATCCAACCCATCCCAACCTACTACCTACCCTCCCTCCCCTTCCCTCCCCTGATATGTGAAGCGCTTTGAGTGTCTTGAAAGGCGCTATATGAATCAAATCAGTTATTATTATTATTATTATTATTACCCTTCTAGTTGTCACTATTCCAGCGATGATAAGAAAGTCACAATTGTTTACCGCATCCGTCACAATCAAATCCTTGTTTGTTTGCACAAGTGGCTCAGTCATCCCTGGGCTAACATGATAGCATGATATTGGACACGACTCAGGCACCAACAACAGCGACATTCACCTTTTGTCTGCATTCTACTTGTCACTCAAGCTAAAACGTGTAAGAATTTGGAAGTTAGGCCCATCTTTGTGATTGGTCAAGCCCATTGCCACGCTGCCCCCCCCCCCTTTTTTTTGCCCAGTGGGCATGGAACATTAATCAGTGCTAAGTTGGCCCCTGACCTACTTTTCTACAAAGTTTTGTGCAAAATAACTTCAAACAGACAAGACAGACAAACAGCTGAAAACATGACCTCGGTTGGCCAGCGGAGGTAGAAATGTAATGTAATTCAAGGCCTGAGGCGTCTGTTGCATCGTGGTGTGTTCTTGCCGTCATAAAACACACTGGACTGAATGTATTATGAGTACCAGTGCTCTGGTGTTTTCTAGTAGTCCCTGGTTAAAAATAAAAACACTAATTGTACACATCTTCAGGACTAGCGACACTTCGCCTCAAGTCACACTCTTCTTGCCCAGTGCCATTTCCTTCCTTACAAAGACTACATTCATTCTTAATTTACAGTCGTACTCTTTCAGCGAGACCTTAAGGCGCTGTATTAATCACGCCTAGTATCTTATTCATTCTCTCTTTTATTCTCCTGCCTTCACTTTTCAGACAGCCCGCTTTCATGCCAGGTTTTCATCTTTCTCAGTAAAGAGCAACTCATGTATGAAACCTCTGATATGTCACACACAGCATGTATCCTACCCAGTCAGCCCCCCAGCCTTCTCCTTCTATTGTTATTCCTGTGTTGACGTCTGTCTAATTAGCGCTGTTAATTAGCCCGCTCTTCAAAATATCATTTTCTATTTTATCTGCATGGTTTGGTCATTAAATGAACACAGGCAGTCAAACGACCTTGTTTGATTGAGGTTGCAGCCATGAAAGAACTCGAGTTGAGAAGCGACCAGGGAGCGTTTTGATCCTACATGTACATCATCCTGTCAGTCTGTCTTGACTAGATTTTGTATTGAAATACATTTCATGAGTACAGATATAATATCCTCCCATGTTCTGCAGAAACACAGAAAATAGTACATAGACATACCAAAAATAACTTTCTTTCTGTAGGCTTTACAATTGTGTTGCAAGGGCCCACATCTGGTTGGAACGTTGCACCTGTAAAGCTTACAGGGAGCAACATTTTGTGTTGTGCTTTTGACTGCATGCATAGTTCATATCCTGCACCTGAGGTATTTTTGGGATCTAACTCATTATGTTGCGCTAGCGCTTCAACCATCCAATACAGGTGTTTAAAAAACATACAATTGGCCCACGAAGGGGTTGCTTCTCAGTCATCTAAAAACAGAACCAAACAGGTTCAGGCTGGTGACATGTTCCCTTCAATCACTGATTGGCCAACAAACAAAATTATTTACGGGTTCTTGTTCTTTTGAGGCTGTGTATGCATTTTCTATAGGGGTGCACCGATCACGTTTTTTGCCACCGATCACTGATCGCCTATGGGAAATATCTGCCCAACCGATCATCGACCGATAACCGATTACCGATCACCGATCACCGAAATATAAACAACTCAAAAAAAGTTTGGAAATGTTATTTCGGTCGATTATTTCTCCCCTTTAATAACACCAATTGGTATTGTATTTTATATCGTTGGAAAGCCGGATTAGTGATAGGGCTTTTTTTTAAATATATATAATATATATATATTTTATATATTATATATATAATAAAATATATAAAAAAAAATATATATATATATTAAGAAATATCGGCAATCAGCCGATCGCATATTTGAGGTCAAAATCGGCTGATACAGATTGCGTGCCGATCGATCTGTGCACCCCTAATTTTCTACATCTAAATATAACAATGTGACTGCTGTATAATATATGCTCCTGTTTTTAGGGCTAAGACCATTTAGAAACATAAATACTACGACCAAGAAAATGTGCTGGGATACAGTCACAGTTGCAGTCATATGGCCTCCTTTGAGAAAACATTTGGTCCAAGTTGGCTCCAGCAGCCCTCATCCACATTGGCAGAACATTTGAACATGATGAAGACCACTGGGCAGAATCCACAACCTTGCTTCTCTGAAGGTCGGGGGTCAGGGGTCATCAGGTGGCCAATCCATCTGCCAGCCTGGCTCAGCCACATACAGGCTGGGTGTCCGTAATAAAATAGCAACTTTCATGGGTGTCCAAGCAGAGACGGGCTGCATACCACAATCAGATGTATACTCTTACAGAGTGTAATCGGTTACTTGTGTCTTTGGAGAAGTAGCCTATCTATTGCAAAGGCATATGCTTTAGAGTACGGCTCCACCCTGGTCTACTTGGCTGCCTCAGATGGAAGACTGGAGATACTGCAGGAACTCATCATGTAGCATGCTGCTGTTCCTGTTGACATAGACACCGATCACACCATCAAGGTCTCCTCTCTACATCAGTGCTGAATGCAACCACCTGGACTGCTTCTGCCTACTGCTCCAGGCCGCTGGCGTTCTGACCCGTGACGTGGCTTCTCTCCTGCTGGAGGTGGTGCTGCATCACATGTGCAACATGGCCTTCATCCAGCTGCTGCTGGACCACGGCGCTGACCCGGCCCTGGTGACCACAGAGCAGGCACAGCTGGAGGAGAGTTCGGATCCCGATGCTCTCAGGGTCTTTCTGCAGGCCAAGATATGTCCTCGCAGTCTGGCCCACATGTGTCGGATCCGGATCCGCCAAGTGCTGGGCACACATCGCCTGAACCAAGTCCACTCCCTACCACTAACACAAGTGATGAAGGACTTCATGCTCCACCTAAACTGACTTGAAGGACTGTCAGTTTATTTATTTTCATTTCCTAGATGTAGTTCTTCAGTGACCGTTTCAAACAAATCCAGCACCAGAGATTATATACCATCAGCATACACCACCTGCAGCCAATCCTACTACGGTACTATATAATTGGAAAGTGATACCGTGTGTCCGTGTGTGCTCCCTTCATCGTCTCCAGAGTCGCCACCCCAGAATTGAGTGGGTGCAGCGTGCAGAAATTCTGTTTATCTTAATATGGCGTGAGGTTCAGCTAGCTTTGCACAGAAACAGCCGGGAGAAATACTTTTTACTTTTATACTTGATTACATTTCAGAGCTTGTCATTTTTTACTTTTACTTGATTAAACAAGTTGAATCAGTACTTCTACTTTTACCAGAGTCTTTATTTAAAGTAACTAAACTGTACTACTTAAGTAAAGAATGTGTGTACTTCTCCCATCTCTGCCAGAGACAAAAAGGCATTTAAGTGCCACATTGATCCATTCAGCAACAAAATACTCCTCTCTCTCTCTGGTATATTATGTTCTGGTATATTATGTACAGTATTAATATCTTTCAGCACATCTCAAATCAAGTGTCCCATGTCCAGGCCTCCTATTGCACTCATTTTGACACATGCATCATCATTCAAATTGAAGCTTTTATTGCCATACGAAATGAGCAGTCCTGTAAACACCACAGTAAATCCTTATAGCCAGGAGCATCCAAAAGCTATTCACTACATGTACTTGTAGTCAAATAGGTGTAGTCAGAACTACAGAGCACACAAACCCCTTCTGCTCTGTGTGTTTTGTTGTTGTTGTTATTGTTTTTAAACATTTTCTTTAACCAGCAAAGTATGGATCTGTAGAGGCTATAACGTTTATTTACTATCTTCTGTGTACTATGTACACAGAAAGCTCCACAATACCATGCCCCCCATACAATTCTCCCTTTCTTGACCCACACACCAAAATAGAAACCTGTGTTAATTGGTCTTTTGTGCCCTGCCATACGGAGGATGGAGGTTCCTAAGTAAAGGAGAGGATGTGTCCCCCGCTGTCCCCAGTTACGGATTAAGGCTTGAAACCAGATGGGAAATTGGAGATGGGCATTTTTCTTCTTCTTCTTCTTCTTCTTTTTCCTCCTTCCCTTCCCTTCTCTGACATGTGCACTGATATTCCTGCAGGTCAAAAAGGGAAATGACTGCCTGGGTTTGTGTTTGCCCAGGGCCTTTAGTGACCACAGGGCCTGCTAAAGGGTTGCCCTCTGGGGTAAGCAGAGGACAGTGACCACGGGATTGTATTCAAGACTGAGAAGCACAAGGTGCTTTTTCTCAAGGTTAATGAACTGCTATGCATGTCGGAAATGGGTGACAATCTCACCAGCGCCCTCATATCTATCTATCTATCTATCTATCTATCTATCTATCTATCTATCTATCTATCTATCATCTATAAAAGGGAGCACGTGGGCAGTCTCTGTTCTCTGTTTACATTTTTGTCCCACTGATGATGTCATAGGCATTGTGACATCAGTGATGTCATAAGAGCAATTGTGATGTCATCAGTGGCCGGGTGAGCCTAGGAATCGAGCGAGCGAGATGTCTAGTGGAAGAAAGCTACACATTAGGTGCTAGGTTAGGGCACGGTGTCTCAGTGGTAGAGCTGTCGCCTCACAGTCAGAAGGTCCTGAGTTCGATTCTCGCCTGGGTTCCCCTGTTCCCCCCCATATCTTCAGTGCCTACTGCCCAGGTGGGGTATCTCGTCGTAAGGGCCTTTCTCTCTGTGTGGAGTTTGCATGTTCTCCCCGTGCTCCCCCAGGGGGTTCCTCCATATATAACCCCCCCACCAAAAACATGCAGAAGATCAGATCGTCATCGTCATCCGACCAGTGACGACAACACCCGAAGTCGGTCCCCGGGCGCTGTACGAGAAAGCGGCCACTGCTCCTGGCCTGCCCCCCGGAGGAAAGGACATGCCTGGATCATATGGGTTAAATGCAGAGGACACTTTTCACCGGCCACCGTCAGCATGAGTGTGTTGTGGCCGCATGCATGTGTTGTGGTGTTCGTGTGACAATAAAAGACGGGGCTTGTCCCGTTACGAGAGGTGCATCTCAATAACAGACAGACTGTGTTGGTTGGTTGGTTGGTTGGTAGGTACTTAACGCTTACTATTATTGCACTGCAGTGCTTAGGGGAATTATGCTATGCGCTGTTGAGGCTGCACAGATCCCTAAGAGAAATGCACTGTGCGCTCATAGACCAGACAGTACGGTAGAAGTCACACAACCGTGAGCCAGCTTTAGGTTGCTGCACGGTATTCACATACCAGGAAGCAGCTCAGTTATTTTCTAACTGTAGTGGCCAAGTCAACGCAGGAATGACTATTTATTATAATGCAGCA
>NC_139628.1:36342803-36352803 GCF_964638095.1 Poromitra crassiceps
AACGTGTTGTTTTGTTGTTATGCGTCCAAGGCAACATTTCACCGTCCGGTGATAATGTGTTCGTGAAACGTGTGCGCGTGTGTGTGTGTGTGTGTGTGTGTGTGTGTGTGTGTGTGTGTGCGCGTGTTGTGGCTCGTGCTATCTTGTGCAGCGCGCAACATGCTGCTCGCATTCCTGTGCTTTTTCAGAGGTGTTGAAATAAGTTTGTTGTCTTTAGTAGCCACTAGCCACAGCCTTCAGAGAGACTTTACAGCGAAGGGATGAGGAAGCTCACTTGTGCTTGCCATGATGATGCCTGTCTGTGTCTGGCTGCGCTGCAGGCGTTCTCATACACTAACGTTAAACGTTAAATGAAACGAAGGGGGGGGGGGGGGGGGTCCGCGGACCAAGATTTGCCGAACCGTGTGCCGAACCGTGGGGGCTGATCCGTACGGGTCACGGATTATCCGTGATCCGTCCCAGCCCTAGCTGTCAGTGAAGGTCTGTGTTAGCATCAGCTCCACACATGGCTGCTAGTGAAGGTCTGTGTTAGCACCAGCTCCACACACACAGCTGCTAGTGAAGGTCTGTGTTAGCACCAGCTCCACACACAGCTGTCAGTGAAGGTCTGTGTTAGCACCAGCTCCACACACAGCTGCTAGTGAAGGTCTGTGTTAGCACCAGCTCCACACACAGCTGTCAGTGAAGGTCTGTGTTAGCACCAGCTCCACACACAGCTGCTAGTGAAGGTCTGTGTTAGCACCAGCTCCACACACAGCTGTCAGTGAAGGTCTGTGTTAGCACCAGCTCCACACACAGCTGCTAGTGAAGGTCTGTGTTAGCACCAGCTCCACACACACAGCTGCTAGTGAAGGTCTGTGTTAGCACCAGCTCCACACACACAGCTGCTAGTGAAGGTCTGTGTTAGCACCGAGGGCCATGCTGCGAGAAGAAACAGGAAAGTGGCGGGCAAACGGATAGAACAGAGCTGATGCTACAATACACGCTGTCACACTGCCAATAAAATTGGCTATTTGAGTTTATTAGAGACGACTGATTAAAATGAATGATTTTACAAAGGGCAAGGAAGGTTTTTACTGCCATATGCCGTAGCGCAAATGGATCATAATATACCTGCAAGGGGTGTTTTATCAAGACCAATGACTTCTGGCTTTCAAAACGTACTTTCTGGCCCCATACTCTGCTTTTGGAACAGCAACTCCACACCCGTCGCAATTCTCTCATTTTTAACAGCTCAACAACAGAGGTGGGTAAGATCTTTCAGATATGAAGGCCACAAAGCCTCCTTCTCACTACTGATTGAGCATTGATATATTGCCTCTTCACCGGGCTGTTGGAGCTCTGCTTTCTTTAGTGAGCTTACCTGTTTTTATTGTTAAAAAAAAAAGAGTGCCTTCATTGTCAACTGCAGGCCACTGTAGCTCAAGGAGACGGGAGGCGTGAGGTCTGTGTGTGTGTGTGTGAGTGTGAGTGTGAGTGTGAGTGTGAGTGTCTGTGTCTGTGTCTGTGTCTGTGTGTGTGTGTGTGTGTGTGTGTGTGTGTGTGATAGAGGTCATAGATTACTTCCAGTTGCAATGACATCAGTATGGACTCCCACTAAAAGCATACAGAAGATCGTCACCTGACCTGTACACTAGAAATCTGCCTGCCCACTGCCAAGGTGTCCATCCAAAATATCCACTTGATCTTCCACCCCTGGCATTTACATGTACTGTGCTACACAATATCAAAGAGCACAACTCTGACGGGTGCAGCGACGTTTCTATACGTACTGCAGAAGTGAGGTGCTGTTTGTTTTTCTCTGTCTGTTTTTTCTGTTTGTATTGTTTTGTTATGTATGGAAATTGAAAATTGCCCAATAAAAACATCTTAAAAAAAAAAGAAGTGAGGTGGTGTTGGGGGGCGGGGCTATGGGAGGACTGAAGCGTCCGCAGATGTCCACACTCGATTAGTGTCACATCAGTGACATCACCCAGACATGGCCCAGCTGTTACTTCACCGTAGCGAGCCAGTCCTCCCGCACCACCCTCTTGGGTTTGATGCCATAATGTTGTTAGCGGGCAGACGTCGTGCGAAACCACGTCGCATCTCCATGCCTCTTTTTCCTCTTCTGTCCCTGCGACACTTATGCCCACTGCCTCAAGGTGAAGACGCAGACTAGACTAGTACATCACAGTGATTAGCAAAGTCCGAGGACAGGAACCAAAGCCCAAGCCAATAACTCTCAAAATCGAATTTAATCTTTGTGTTAGCAGGTGCTGTAAAATGTCCGCTCCATTTTTCAATTTCCACATTAATATCGGATTGGTCCACAGTAGGTTTGTCAGCCTATTTAACTGGGTCCCTCCTCCTCTTCTGTAAGAGAATCTGATGAAGGTCTCACAACCGAAACGTTATTACTCTGATTAAACCCTTTTTTTGCATATGGAGACAGTGTGCGGGAGTTTATTTTTGTATTGTGTCGGGTTTTGCCCTTCTCCGACGCACCTGTTGAGTTTAGGTGTGCAAAAGCTTTTCTCCTTCACATTAATATCTTAAAAGAGGTTACGGGACTCATGTGGCGGTGACATCTTGTTCAGAGGGTCTTAAGGAGGTGGTGAGCTCTGCTCATACACTTCCTCTTCCACCGTGCTTATTTGAAACAATGTGATCGCGCGGTGCTGTTTTGTCTTGCATCCAAAGTATTTCAGAAAGCAGTTGTGAAGGTATTACAGCTGTCAACAAAACAACATGAGGTGTAACTCTTGCCCCGAAGGAGAATACCAACTTATCCAGAGAGTAATATCGTGAATAATATATTACGCATGGGAGAACAGGATGTATATAAGCATGGAGATACTGAGAAACTTTTCTTCTTCTACCTTTGTTCTTGGAAAAAACACTTTTCTAACACATCCCGAGAACGGCGATGGCACCATCTTTAAATTTAGAATGTGCTTGTTGCTAATGACGCCCCCTTAACGTGCCATGAACACTAATTAACAACCTTTTAATTTGAGACAGAACCAGTCTCCTGCCTCTATACACCTTGCAGCCCCTTGTTGCTGCTGTGGTGGCGGGTGGAGAGAAAGACTGAACAAGGTATTTTTTTCTTCATTCCTCCCTCTAAGGTGTTGATTTCTGCACCCTTTTTTTTTTACCTTACCTCCGCTCTCATCTTCATGGGGTTCAAGTTGAGCTATTCATCTTCAGAGTTGTTCCAAGTCTCTGAGAAAGTTCGAGCAGACTTGACTCAATGTTTGCTGGCTGTGCCACCTTAGAAAAAGTGCAGCACGTCTGCAGGTGTGCTGCTGTGTATAATGTACTGCAGCGTGGTCGGGTCAGGGGTCCAATAGTTCATTCAATTTACTCACTTTGTTTACATGGGAAGTTTTACAACAATGTTGGTGTTTCAACAGAAATTCCAATTTGATGTTTAAGCTGAAAATGACACTCATCTATGCAAACTGGAAATTGGTTTCTGATTGATGTAGTACACCACGTTATGAATTGAGAATTAATGAATTTATAATACAATACACACAATCTTAGTAGTTATACTTAAAGGGACACAACAATTGTTATGTTTGTTATGCCATTTAGCACCTTACTCAGGTTCAGGTTAATCAGGAGAAGGAAAATCATTAGGGAAGTGGTCTGTGGTCATTATGCAGATTTACAGATATACAGGTAGTAATCATGATATACTGCTTCATTATCATGGTATCTATTAAGACATGTATTATTATTTACTATATAGGACTTGATTCTGAATTATTCTTACAAATATTTGTTAAGTATTTGTTTTTTTTTATTTTGTGAACTGTATTGCAAAAAAAAAAATTGGTGGGGGGGGGGGCATTTTTTCGACTATTTTTTAAAATATAAACATAGCTTCTTGTACTGTATCTTTCTATCTATTCTGTACCTCTCCATGTTGCAGTCAGTACATGTACCTGCTGGTTCAGACGAGAGGGAGTCAAACCCCTCTCCTCTCTGATTGCTGCAGGAATCGTGCCCAGGCCTTCCTGATCACTGTGATAGATCAATATTGGCTAACTCACAGGAACGCCTTGAACTTATTCACCTTTGCGTTCTCTTTCACACCACACACTCCTTTCAAACAAACCATAGTGGTGCATCCGAAGACAGGAAGAGAGATTGGCTTGTTTTTATCTTCATTTAAACCCTGACTATTTGAGTACTTGCTCTTTTCCCCCCACATTTGTTTGATAGCGCTCCTCATGCTAATCTATTCTACATTGTGTGCATTGGTGCAATAGTAAATGAGGAAAAAATATATTATTCCTACAACAATTTTTCCAAACAAAGCACATTCATAATGTGGCCATGATCTGAAGAGCCTATTTTGATTATAAAACAAGCTGTAGTAATAACCTGAACAACCTTAGTCTCCCTGCAGACGGACAATGACTGTATGTGCTTTCAATCACTTTATTAATGTGTTTACAGTAGTTAGAGAGCTGAGGTTCTCAAAGTGCAGCCCGTTGGCCAATTGTGGTTTCTGGTGGCCTGCGATGAGTTGGGTGATATGATGGTATATTTGGTCAGATTCTTGATAAGTTTACTGTCTTTCAGAGGCTGTAGCGGGCTCAGTTATAAAGCCAGAGTGAAGTTTCTGGTATCATATGAAACTAGATGACCTAAAAGGCACGAAGCATTTTCTGAAAATTGCATTTTCCCCAACAATTTCAAAAATCATAAGTGGTGTTAATTTGTGAAGATTATCTTGATTATCCCATTGCCTTCCAGACGAGGGAACCAGGAAATGCTAACTTCCGGGTTTTAGTCTAGATTAGGCTATAAAAGAAAAGATTTGTTTTGGAATTGGATTATTTTGTATTGAGTTTTTTCTTTGGCGGCCCTCAATCCAATGTTGGGTCCCTAAATTGGCCCTCAGTCATCAAACTTTGAGAACCCCTCAGTTAGAGTTTACCCCTCAGTCCTATAGAGCTGAAGAGTCACGTGACCTTTCGGGACGTTTGCTGCCCCAGAAGTGAGTTCCCCATTCATTTTCTCCATAGATATCCGGTTGTTGTTATTTTCTGTTCTTGCTTAAACCCCTCTGTCCTACAGTATTTAGTGAAGCAGTGTTCAGTGAAATCTCCAAGGCAATCTGTTTATGTCAGCTTTACATTTGGTCCTTCATTCTCTGGTGCATTCCCATTAGAGCTACATCAGCATATTTTAACTTGCCTACTGTCTTCATTATCAACACTGAATAACTTGCATCATTTGCTTATCCGTAATCTTCAGTCCAGTTTTTAAGACTTTTGTATTTGCTTCAACTCCTCGTCTTGTATGACTTTGTGCACCGCATCACGCACTAATGTGAAAGCAGAACAAGATACGACAACAAGTACGTGCGCCTTTACGAAGCCGTCTTCAACTGAGTAGCTCTCATCAGCATAATGGAAGTCCGTGACAAAACTTAATTAAGACAATGGATACTTTGATATTGAGTCAGGTGCCAACGATTTTTTAATCAAAGCCATTATCATCTTATTAACTGTGTAAATACAGAGGTCTAGGGGGGCATGGTGGTGCAGTGGTAAGCGCTGTCGCCTCACTGCTAGAAGGTCCTGGGTTCGATTCCCACCTGGGACGCTGGGAGCGCTGAAGGAGTGCGTGCTGGTCCGCATGTCCTCTAGTGCCCGCCGCCTGGGTGGGGTCGTAAAAAGGGTCTTTCTGTGTGGAGTTTGCATGTTCTCCCCATGCCCCCTGGGGGTTTCCTTCATATGGGAACCCCTTCACCAAAACATGCAATATCCTGGTCGCTGAAGTGGTGCCTCCTCTGGTCGTTAGGGGCACCCTTTTCGGAGGGAGGGGAACTCGTTGGAATAGCGTGATCCTCCCACGTGCTATGTCCTACCGGTGAAGCTTCCCCTGTCAGGTGAAAAGAAGCGGCTGGCTACTGCCCATGTCTCGGAGGAAGCATGGAGTTTCGGCTCTCTCCAGATTGGCAGAGGGTGGCAGCAACCAGGATAAATAAATTAAAATTTACACTAACGGGAGATAAAAATGGGATAAAAAAATCGGGGGGGGGGGGGCGGGGGATACAGAGGTCTAAAGCAACTAGTCACTGCCACACATGACCGCAGTGACATATTATGTCCCTGTAAGCACCACTGGGTTTGGAGTCCCTGGACCGCCTGCAATGTTCTTCTAAAGGCCATGGCACACCAATCAAACATTCTCAAACAAACACCAACAAACACCAACAGACAATTGTCTGTGAATGTTGGCAGATGTTGGAGATTGTTTGAAAGCATGGCACACCGACCAAACATATTCAGCACAACAGTCTCAAACATGTAAAAAAGAAACACCAGAAAAATAGAAACTGCACTGTGTTACAGCACATAGAAGATGGCTCAGACTGACAAAGTTAGTTATACATCTGTCGAGTAATACAATGATACACCCAGTTTATTTATTTTGTAGCGACAGATGGCCTTAAACGCCACACTCACGTGACGCTTCTTGAGAGAGAGGTGAGGGAACGTGCATATTTCTGCAGACTTTATCGAGGGACCATGAAGGCGTCATGTGACAGGCAACCGCAGGCAACGCTAGTTGAAGCTTGGAGGTCCTGCTGATGGCAGCTGCAACAGTGTTTTCTCTGCTATCAACCTGGTTAATCTCGCTATATTCTTCATCACAGCGGGTCATTACCCACTGTGCACTTAATCGTGCACTAGTTCTGCATAAGCACCTGCAGCTCTCTCCTTATTTTACTGACGTTCTCAGTGATCACACGGCTGTTTACATGTGTTTCTGAACGGCTAGCTACCGGTAGTTATTAGCATAGCTCGTTGTTAGCCGTCATGGATGTTCTCTCTCTCCCTCATGTAACCTTGCTGCGCAAAACATTACTTATTTGCGGGAGTGCATGGGAGAAGTCTCCCGCTAGTGTTGTTGATGCCCAGTGTGATGGCACATGGTTGGCAGAGAAACGTATGTTTGCTGCGTCGCGTGTAACGTTAGGAGGCTGCCTCTGACCGAACTGACCAGACAACCGCATGCATTAAGCGCGCATGCGTGAGCTCCGTTTCCATGGATACGCGACTGAAAACATGGGAAGTTACCAGACAACAGCGAACAGCGAACAACGCCGGATTGAACAAGTCGAATCCTGGCAAACATGACAGAACATCGCCGAACATCGCCAAACACGAACAGACAAGGACAGACAGCTATGGCACACCAAACGAACATTTGTCTTTGTTCGTGTTTGTTTGTGTTTGTTTGAGAATGTTCGTTTGGTGTGCCATGGGCTTTAGGCTTGTGAAGATCTAACTCTGGAGCCTCAGAGGCGTATTATTCACAGAGAACTGGGGCCTACTGCCATAGCCTTTACTCCCCCTGATCCAACGCTCACTTTAAAGGTCTACTCACAGTGCGCTCTTCTGACTCTCTCATCTTCTCCTCCTTTCCTCTCCATCTCTCTTCACCATTCACTCTTCACTGCCTTTCACATCAACCTCGCCACCCTCCGCCATTGATTCTGCCTCTGTCCATGCCCATGATGCCCGTTTTTGAATGCGCCTTTGGAGCTATACATTTTTTTGTTTTTGTTTTTGTTTTCCACGCAGGAGCCTTAAGGCCATGGCACACCAATCAAACATTCTCAAACAAACACCAACAAACACCAACAGACAATTGTCTGTGAATGTTGGCAGATGTTGGAGATTGTTTGAAAGCATGGCACACCGACCAAACATATTCAGCACAACAGTCCCAAACATGTAAAAAAGAAACACCAGAAAAATAGAAACTGCACTGTGTTACAGCACATAGAAGATGGCTCAGACTGACAAAGTTAGTTATACATCTGTCGAGTAATACAATGATACACCCAGTTTATTTCTTTTGTAGCGACAGATGGCCTTAAACGCCACACTCACGTGACGCTTCTTGAGAGAGAGGTGAGGTAACTGCATCTTTCTGCAGACTTTATCGAGGGACCATGAAGGCGTCATGTGACAGGCAACGCTAGTTGAAGCCTGGAGGTCCTGCTGATGGCAGCTGCAACAGTGTTTTCTCTGCTATCAACCTGGTTAATCTCGCTATATTCTTCATCACAGCGGGTCATTACCCACTGTGCACTTAATCGTGCACTAGTTCTGCATAAGCACCTGCAGCTCTCTCCTTATTTTACTGACGTTCTCAGTGATCACACGGCTGTTTACATGTGTTTCTGAACGGCTAGCTAGTTATTAGCATAGCTCGCTGTTAGCCGTCATGGATGTTCTCTCTCTCCCTCATTATGTAACCTTGCTGCGCATAACATTACTTATTTGCGGGAGTGCATGGGAGAAGTCTCCCGCTAGTGTTGTTGATGCCCAGTGTGATGGCACATGGTTGGCAGAGAAACGTATGTTTGCTGCGTCGCGTGTAAGGCTGGGTTCACACCGACGACCCAAGCCTTGCCTATGCCTTGCCTTTACCCACGCTTTTTAATAGGTGTCCGTTTTAGTCAACGAGGCTGTGTACACCGTGCGCCTGAGCGTGAACCCTGCGTGTACCCACGCCTTGCCTGTGCCTTGCCGATTTTATCGAATAGGCGTGAGTTCTATTTTGAAGCCGACAAGGCGCGTGCAGGCAGACTTCTTCTGTCAAGCCATGAAAGAAAAACGCACAATATCCGTCGGAAAGGGCAAAGTCAACTGAATTTCAAAATAAAATGGAGTTACTACAACAGTGTGAGCAGAGAGAGAGAGAGAGATTGACGGGTGGCTATCACGTGGGGCTTTCTCCCCATCGGCAAACAAATCTTCATGAGAGAGAATAGCGACCGAAGAAGCAAGATGGACAATGTTGTTGTGCCAGCACATTCTTGCAAGATCACCTCTCTAAAATGTCCGACTATAGTCAGACCTGGTTATACATATCCAGCATCAATAGAACATTAAATATATCCGATTTATTTTACCTAGAGGCTACCCATGACAATTCTGGACAACACGTGAAAAAATACAGTCGGGCGAGAGGAGAGGCGCTTGTGACTCGGCTCCAGGTTCGGCGTGCAAAAGGCGTGCGGTGTGATCGCAAAAGCGTGTAACAGGTTCACGCCCGGCTCGGCGTAGGCGTGGGTTGAGGCAAGGCAAGGCGTAGGTTGTCTGTGTGAACGAAGCATTAGTTTAGAGGAGGCTCTGCCTCTGACCAAACTGACCAGACAACCGCATGCATTAGGCGTGCATGCGTGAGCTCCGTTTCCATGGATACGCGACTGAAAACATGGGAAGTTACCAGACAACAGCGAACAGCGAACAACGCCGGATTGAACAAGTCGAATCCTGGCAAACATGACAGAACATCGCCGAACATCGCCAAACACGAACAGACAAGGACAGACAGCTATGGCACACCAAACGAACATTTGTCTTTGTTCGTGTTTGTTCGTGTTTGTTTGAGAATGTTCGTTTGGTGTGCCATGGGCATTACAGTATGTCCCTTTGAAGTGACTTATTCTTTTTGCTTGCACTCATTTGATGTTTGAATCGATCACCCTTGCAGAACTCAAGAAGGATGATCAACTGAAGAGCTGCAGCGATTAATCAATTAGTCGATTGACAGAAAATTAATCACCAATTCTTTTTTTTTACAACTGATTAATTGTTTAGAGTAATTTCTAAGAAAAAATGACAAAAATTCTCTTGTTACAGCATCTTATAATGTGAATATTTTCTGGTTCCTTTAGTCTTCTATGACAGTAAACTGGATCTTTGAGTTGTGGACTGTTGGTCAGGACAAAATACATTTGAGAACGTCATCGTGGGGTTTGGGGGGGAAAGTGATCGACATTTTTCACCATTTTGTCACATTTTATAGAACAGTGATACGCAACTGGCAGCCCGTGGGCCACATGCGGCCCACGGGCGCCCCCTGTGTGGCCCGCGATGGAATTGCCAAAAAAAAAAAAAAAACGCAACATGCAAGATACCCGCTGAATAAGTGTCCAAATGTTCATGGAATTCTGGCCAATACTCCACTTCTG
>NC_139628.1:36357803-36375303 GCF_964638095.1 Poromitra crassiceps
CTCTCTCGCACTCGTGCCGTGCTTATCGGCGATGTTAATCTGCCCCGTTTCATGTCCATAAACTATCCCTATTATTTATCCTCTTCAAAATGAAAGCCGCTGACACCGGATCTCCCCCAAAGTGAACGCCTTCACTGCCACTGACCTTCCCATCCCTCAGGCGGGCAGCGTCCCGCGCGCTGATCGATCCCACTGATGGCCTCGCCGCTAATCTTCCGAGGGACCGGCAGGAGGTGACGGTATTTCACTGTTCAATCGGATGCAATTACCCT
This sequence comes from Poromitra crassiceps, assembly GCF_964638095.1. NCBI lineage: Eukaryota > Metazoa > Chordata > Actinopteri > Beryciformes > Melamphaidae > Poromitra > Poromitra crassiceps. The sequence continues at coordinate 36,358,076 of NC_139628.1, forward strand.
CAAAATGAACACGTTTTGGATAGCGGCTGACCTTCCAGTGGAGGAAGGTGGGTTGGCTGTGTGTGTGTGTGTGTGTGTGTGTGTGTGTGTGTGTGTGTGTGTGTGTGTGTGTGTGTGTGTGTGTGTGTGTGTGTGTATTGGTGGAGGTGCATCATAAACTAAACAGATCCCATGGAAGGTGTCAAAGAGAAGTAAACACCGTGGATATTGGTAATGAAGTTCTTCTGCCTCTAAAGACACATGGCACTTCACCAGATGAAGCACCACAGAGTGTCATTTCACTTTGTAACAAGCAAATAGTCAACACACCAGTGATGTCGTTCCACCCTTGGCTCATTCACTGATTGCTGAGTGTAGCCTACTTGAAATATGAGTGAAATTGTATTATGCATTTTGATATGGGACAATGAAAGGACAGATTGACCATATATTTCTGTTGCCTACTCTCCTCAGAGTTAGGGTTAGTTGTATCTTGAAATGTAGTAACTGTAATTGTCATGCTTTTCTAATTGTTCCTCAAAAGTGTCACAATCTACGCTTTAACAAAATAACTGACATTGATAAGAACCAAAGGCGAATACTGTAGGTTGTTCCATTGCAACATGGGGAGCATGACATTTCTTGGCAACACTTGCCCAATACTCTGCCTCTGATTGACTGTTATGGTTCTGTGCTGTTGTCCCATTGGTGCAAGGAGGCATTTCAGGCCAAAATGGCAGCAGCACTGTTATCAAAAAAGCACCAGAGCTTTGTCTCTTGCCTTCTATATTAGGGTGTATTCACACCTGTAGGTCGTTTGCTTTGTTCCGATTCAGGTACTTAATTGATACAATTGTTGCATTTGTGCCTTGGTTCGTTTGTGTTCACACAGCCACAAATCAAACGGTCCAAATAGTATTGTCAAACTTCCTGGATTGGCCAGCAGACACGCTGATAGGCTAATAGCCTCTCGGGATGGACAAAATAATTCCCAGAGATTTTCCTATATGATTATAAAAATGCGTTTTGTTAGACCTACATTTTAGGCTATGTCGGGCGTCCGCCGTGCGAGGAGAGAGAGAGAGAGAGAGAGAGAGAGAGAAAGAAAGAAAGAAAGAGGGAGGGATCGGGAGAGAGAGAGAGGGAGAAAGTTCTTTATTTATTTATTAATGTATGCTACTAGGCTATGTAAGCCTATGTATTTATTTAGCCTATTTAGGCTATTGGGAATTTGGAGATAGAAGATCAAAGACCCTCGCAAATTCTGCTATTAGGCTATCACAGAGATGAGGATTAGCCGAGACATAGGCTATATGAACACCTGTCCTGTCAGGAATAAAATATTAATAAATAATTTAATAATAACGGACATTTCGAGGAAGACATGCAATCAGTCTGATTGTCTGATTGAACCAGACAATCTTATCACAAAGAAGGCTGGCTCTGATTACCACGATTTGTTTTCATTTATTGAATGGAGACCAGAGAGAGCGAGAGAGAGGGAGAGAGAGGGCGCGCACCACAATTTACAGGCAAAATCCGTAGAGATTCAACACATTAACGTTGCTTCCCATGGTCCGAGGTAAGTTGATTGAGTTCAAACTGCTGATTTGATGATCCAAAAATCCCCCAAAGTTTATCGATGCAAGTCACAAGTCGCCAAAACAGGATCTGAAAGATGTTGTTTTTAAATGATAAAAATGTTCGTTCTTCAGGCCATTACGCACAGCGCAGCTGACTACGGCAGCTGGTTTATCCAAAAATGCGCACCGTTTACTGCTGTTGTGGCGGATCGAGGTCGGCTCACGTTCTCACCACAAACGAACCACACCAGAGTTCGTTTGGAAGCGGACCGAGACCACCCTTTCTTGGCGATCTCGGTCCGCTTGTTTTGTCCCGCATCCGAGTGCGATTGCTGTGTTCACACTCCCCCAAACGAACCGCACCAAGGGGGAAAATGCTCTCCGTTTCGGAACAACTGCTCCAAACGAGATAGGTGTGAATACACCCATACTCTTTGCTTTATCTCTGAAGGCAACACGGCCCCACTTCCTGTCTAGTCCTACAGTAACTAGCTTGACGCTGCTACAGCAGGCAGCAGTCTACTTGGTCCCACATGTTGTTTTGTTCAATGTTGTCGCGTTTTACCATTCGGTGTAACATTTCAGTGATAAGTGTGTGTGTGAAGACTCCTCTCAGCTAGCGATCTTTAGTTAACGGCTAGCAGCTAGGACTAGCAGTGAATGCTAGTGAATGTAGCTCTGTCTCCCGTGTACAAAACCACCGTCTGACACATTTTAATCCTGTTTGTTTATGTGACTCTTCTCATGGCTTGTTAGGCAGCCATGCAGGTAGTTACAGTAGCTGCAGGCTACAGTAGGGGGACCAGATGTCCCCCCAACCTCCGCAGAGATATGAGCAGGGGATTAGAGAGAAAACCACAGACAGGTTTTACTGACATTTTTAGAGCCTTCATTGAAAGCAATGTGGTGGCTGTCAGGCGTACTACAACAACAACAACAAACACACATCACAAAACACATCTAGATTCAGTCTATCTGTTGGAGACCTGTCTACTATCTGTACAGGACCTATCTAATACCTGTAAGGGTACATGTATGTAGCAGTCAGTGTGGATTCCAGTCCTGACACCAGTCTGTCTGTTGCTCTGGATCTCTTTGCAGTCTGTCCATGCTGTGTATTTCTGTGGATCTGCCTGTAGGAGGCGCTGTGTTGCTCTGTCATCAGCCGGTGTGTTTCCAGTCATGTTAAAGACACGGCAAACCGGTTTACAGCAACAACATCCTCCTCCATCGCGGATCAAACCAACACTGAGGCTGTCAGGAGAGACGGAGAGACAGCTGCTGATCCTGTTGAGGGGTTTCTCACTTCGGGCTGTTTTCTAGTGTTCACACTGACAACAACAATATGGAAAGTGTAAAGAGTGACACAGCTGGGATTTGAACCAGCGAACATCTACATGACAAGCAGCTGTTTCTCTCACTGAGTCAGCCACCTCGTCCAGTCTCCTTCATCAGCTTCTTTAATATCAGTGTTCAAACTACTGATGATAAAGATGCATCCCATCTGGTAGCCTCGCCTCCCAGTCTGGGAACTCCTTGTGAATTTTTTCTCTCTTGAACAGCGGCAAAAATGGCCGCTAACAAACCCACGCCCCCTTTGTCAAGTTGTCGGAAATGACGCTCTCCCTCATTATTCTCCTTAGTGAAATAAACTGGAGATCAGTCATCGGATCACTTTGTAACACAGAGAGTCTTTTAAAACATTGAAAATGAATGTCCTCTAACGTTACATTGTTCTGCGGCACAGTTCTTTTTCGTCTTCTTTTTTTTTATACTCTCAAATTGTTTCCACCCAGTTTTAACAATGAAAGCTGTGAGAAAGTTCTCATCAGTCTATCTTACAATCACCATTTTATTTGTGAACATTCCTGAAAGCATAGACTGATGCAAGGATTGGACCAAAAACCTTCTGCACCACATCCATGTGTTTATCTGGGTGAGCTATAGCCCATTTCCTCTGTTATAGGGCTGAGCGATATGGGCCAAAAAAAACTCATACTCGAGGTATTTTTAGGCCAACCAATGACATGACAAAATTAGTAGTAAACATTTTCATTCATTCATTATCTGCATGCACTTGCTGCTGAACATTGCTTCTGACCATCCTCCAGATCTTGTCAAAAGAGCACGGAGCATTTACAAAATGCCCTCTGGGAAGATTATCGCAGCAGTTGCAATCAAAATTCTGTGATGAGATCACACATGCTAAATTAAATAATGAAATGTAATGTAATCAAGCTGGATTTAAGCAGTGGTAATTAGAGTAGATATGATTCTTCACCTACATGTAGCGCTGATAACAGCGATGTTCGACCTAGGCCTCGTCTTTGCCATGGGGCAGAGCGCAGCAGCCTGTAAATGAGTGGACTTTGAAGATGGAATCAGTGGAGCACGGCCAGACACCGGCATCACTTCCTATTGAAGTATTCTGCAGCAGATTTCCCAGAGCATCCCTGAGACATCCCTCTGAGCTACTTTCTTATAAGCATCTCTGAGACATCCCTCTGAGCTACTTTCTCATAAGCATCCCCAAAAACAACAGCACAACAAACAAAATCAATAACCAGCAATAATGGAATAGAAGTGCACTCTGAATGTGCTATCTGGAGATCCAGAAGAAAAACAAGTAAAGCAATCATTTAATTTGGGCAAATGATTTTGTCAGTTATTAAAGACACGTTATATTCTGTCATGATCAGTGCTGCCTGTATGGAAAAGTAATGTAAGATCATATTTTATTGATTCCTGTAGAGAATGGTAGCACTCTACATTACGGTTGACAAATTATAGGATAATAATGATGTAATTACATAACTATCAGAAGGTAACTGGTCATTTCTGGTAATAACAAGTAACCATTTGTAATTATAATGTGTAATTTCTTGTTTAAATACTAGTAAGTACAGCGGCTCTGTATAATTAGCAATATTACCTTCCCTAGAGTATGAGCATTAGAACCGTACTACATTAAAGTATTACGTTGTCAACACCTCCTCATACTGAAACACGCTACCCGCCGGCCCACCTACCCCACCCCCTACTCCCTTACCTGTCACTGGCCTATTTCAATATCCGACTGTCGTTACGTTAAAGACCACCAGGGGCCGCCGTTACTTCACTGTACTGGTTACCGCTCCCGACTCCGCCGTATCCACTGCACGCATGCAGTTACTCACACGACCACAAGAGGTCGCAAACGACAACATAGGGTCGTTTCAACACCCTGGAAAATAGACATACTGTTGTCGTTTTTATTGTGAGGATGGTCCGTAAGTTGTGCAATGATTGCTGCATGACGCCCATGCACTTCCATCGACCTGGCTCTCCATGCTACTCACATGGGAGCAGGCACCATGCAGGACTACACGACGACTGATTGTGGACTGATTGTGGGGAGATGGGCATCTGCCTGTCCAGATGCACTAGAGTGGCCTGCTGCTGGGAAAGCTAAAGGGACAGTGACAAGCACTTAGCTGGTCCCTCAACAACCAGTCCCATTTCCTCCCCCTTATCTAAAGTGACAAGAGGAGTCTTCCAGCCCTCCTATGCCTCGGGCTCTCGGCCGGCATTATCTCCCAATGTACCAGCACCACCACTAGCTATCTCGTGTCCCCGATTCCCCCTCCCTTAAAAATATGCTAAAAAGGATGATGGCAGTGCTAGAAATTCAGGAGCGCGAGCAGGTTATGCCGCTGCAGCTCGGGTGTTTTTTCAAACCACCGATCATCTCACAGGGAGATACACTCGGAGCCGGGGTGCAGGGAGCATGCGGAGATCAGTTGCAGGTTCATTTCCTAGTATCTTACTGTGCCGTGTACTGCATTAGCCTTCCCACCACACGGCTGCAGCTAGCAAACCATCCCGATAAAGTGTGTGGAGAATGCAGAGTGACAAAACATGAACTAAAGCAAGACACCCTAATGAGATATTGATTGCAAACACTGATGTTTACACTTTTGCCTGTCTTAACGCACTCTCCAAGTCCAACGTAAGCAATTGGACCATCTGCTCAAGCGCACTCCGCTCTGCTGCTGTGCAATCGAGATACGTCTGATATTCGAATGAGACGTGGAAGTTCCGATTCGGAATAACTCGCATACTGTTGTACCGTGACCACGTTTTACATGCTTACCATAATGTTCATATACTCACACTGCATGAATTTCCCCAAAACAATCCCCCAAAAATAAAATGAATATGCATCATTTTTTAACAATATTGAATGACTCCACTGCAGCACGTACACACAACAAAATTATAACATTATTTTCACATACACTGCACAAATTGGCACAGTACACTAGAAAAGACTACAAGTAGAAAAAACGTTTCTCCTTGAGCGACAAGGCCGAGAAAACCACCGCAATTACATCTATAGCCGCCTCATTTCTTACTGCTAAGCGCCAACTGGGCCCATTTTTCTGGGCTCAATTAAAATGCGTATTAATTGTGGAAAAAGCCCCAGGGGAATCAAGCCATTTGGATAGTATTCATTAGCCGTGGCTTATAGCTTATCGCCAGCAAATGCGAAAAAATATATATATTGAAATAGGTTTTTTGTGAGTGCTGACCGCTGAGCTCCCCAGTGTTTGTGCGATGGCCCCGCTGCCTAAAGTAAGAGCTGAGAGCTCCCATCTAATGAACCTGGGAAGCTCCTCTTCCTTCAAAATCAATAGTGACGAGCTCCTTTAAAGCGCTCAACTTTGAGCCTTTGATGCCTGAGAATACATTACCGCCGTTAACTAGGGCTCCGGCGCAGGCAATAAGCATGCAACTCACTCTGCTTCACACAGACTTTGCTCCACTACTATCTATCACTATTAGCACAATAGTAGTCTACTAGATGCTTTATTTATTACCCTGATGATTCCCGCTCAGAAACTTTACTGGAATGTTACCATGTTTTTTTATGGCTCGAGGCACGAGAAATCTGCGGAAGGCGCTTGACAGTTGGTAGAAGGGGCTTGACGGTAGTAGTGAAATCTTTTGGTGAAGGTTTGATGTGCGTGGTGTATATACAGTACATACTACTGCGTGCATTTCACCACATTCCCCCATTTGACCTGTAACTCTACACACGCAGACACAGTCAGAAAGGTGTTTTCAGTTATGAAGGCTAGCTTTACCCATTTATGTTAAAGGGGATTATAATGGTGCTGTTATGCTGCCTCGGGGTAAATACAGATACTGAAAGCTGTTTGTATGTGTCTGCAGTGCACGTGCGTAAAGATGTGCGCGCGTGTACAGTATGTATACATACATATGAATGCATGTTTACAAAAATGTAAAGGAGAGCTGGTGTGGCTCAATGGATTTGGCCCAGTGAATAGCACAAAGGCATCAAAACAGACGTGAATAAACGATAGAAATACCTACACACTGTGTGTGTGTGTGTGTGTGTGTGTGTGTGTGTGTGTGTGTGTGTGTGTGTGTGTGTGTGTGTAGCTCTATTATACTACATCAAGCACCCTCCTCACACATGGTGTGATGCAGCGACAGCGTGCGGCAGTATCCATCACTGTCACTTGCCGGGGCATTATCGCAGATGAAGCGCCAGGCTCGTTAACTTTAAATTGTTCCACTTTTTTTTTTTTTTTTGCAGATCTAAATTGCATATGCGAGGAGTTAAGTTTGAAGCAAATAAGTTGGATTCTCATCCCACTGGCCGCCATTATCTAATTGGAAGCGTTGTGCGCACAGCGAGCAAAAAAAGAAAAGAAAAGTTCACGATACACACTCTGAATAAGACAAGCCGACGCTGAAGGGACAATTCCCATGCATCTCCTTTCACATTTGAGCTTTAACTGGATGATAGGCTTTTAATGGTATATTGAAATACTTCTATGCACAAAAGGATGCTAATTTTCCTGGCACAAAATCATGGAGAAGCCTGCGACTTGACATCTATGAATATTTGAAATAGCTATTTGAATTAACGATATAGTTTGACTGATGGCACACCCACACACTGTGGTAACATAAGATACTGGCAATGTGGCATCTATCCACTATTATATAGCTCTCTATTTAATAAGTCGTGTGTGTGTGTGTGTGTGTGTGTGTGTGTGTGTGTGTGTGTGTGTGTGTGGACATGCATGCTTGATCTACATGTACTGTAACTGCCTGAATTGGTGTAGGCCGCACGCCTATGTGTATTTTAAGTGATGCATGCATCTCATGGCCTGTTGATCCGTTGATTGCATAAAGGACTGCTTGTCCCCTGGCAGCGATGTGTGTGAGAGATTACTGTATGTCTGTCTGTGCTGCAGAAGACTGAAGTGTGAGAGCACTGTGTTGGATCCTCATGTGGGAGGACGGAGCAGCTGAAAGCTATTTATACAGATTATATCTGTGTGTGTGGATAAGGTGTGGGGAAGGGATATGCCCAAGACTGAGTGCTGTAGACAACTAGGGTTCCGTGACTTTCATCCGAAAAGGATACGCGCGGTGTACTTTTTGCTGCAGGGGGCCGTGTGACTTGGACACCACCCCATATCTAAAGAGGTCCAACGTTCAGTTTCTGCACGACCTAACAATATATGAATATACAAGTCGTGATCTGTGTGTGTAGTGGGATATTAAATCAGCCTTCAAGACGGAGTGATGACGGAGGTGCACTTGAACACCTCTCTGCCCACTCACTGACTATGTTAGTATGTTTACATGCACAGCAATATTACAATATTAACCCCATTAACTCTGAATTAGACAGCATTTTCTCATTACCACAGCCTGAATAAGCTCTTTCTTGGAGTAAGTATATTCTGGTTCAAATTAAAGAGTAGTCCGATATTAGTTGGGTGGGTTATTTATGTTAGAGTGTCTGAATAAGAGCAACAGCAAATTAACTTATATCATTGTAGTGCCATTAACTCATTCTCTGCCAGGGTCATTTCGGTCTGTGTGCTCCCAGTGCCAGGATTTTGAGCATATTTCCTGATCTTCCAGGACCCACAGAATATTCTGTGCTAGGAATAAAATTACACAACATATCTCACAATAAAGCAGAGACTCTCTTCTTACCCCTTGTAAAAAACTGAAACTCTCCCATGTTTCCTTGTTTAGTTACAAGCAGTGGAAGTTAGCTTGTTTTCACTAAAAATGCCCTCCTTGGGACAGAAATATGAGAAAAAGAGGTTTTTAGTGAAGGACACCGTTTCAAGTAGAACTCTCTTTTGAGCCTTTTATTTTTTGCCTCAGTGACACATCAGACATATACAGTATTTGTTTTCCCAAATAAATAAATAAAAAATAAAAAATAAGAGAATGTATTTTACAGTTGCCATGTGGATTTTTAGCTTAGCTTGATAAAAGAATAAACAAATGGAACGAACCCTTATGTGGTCACACTCACACACTCTCTCTCTCTCTCACACACACACACACACACACACACACACACACACACACACACACACACACACACACACACACACACACACACACACACACAGGAATAACGAGTGCTGTAACGTTACCTGCTGTCACGTTACCTCTCATAACTAACGTTAGCACAGAAGATCACACAATAGCTACGTTAGTGCTGTAAACTTTGAAATGTTTATGTGACACATGTTTCGCCTTGGTTGCTGGGGACGGGTGTGTGACGCGGTTTGACGCGTTTGACGTATCCATGTGATTCCCCCTCCCTTGAGTGTGACAGAGCTCTCCCTTGAGAGGGAGAGCTGGCAAGAGGAAACGTGAAGCGAGTCATGCCGGCGGCATAAGTTATAAACAATGCGTGACAATTATACTCGAATGTTGTGTGTGTGATCATTTCATCTCAAACGCGATACAAAAAATAGGCTACTTTTTACCATCGTCATCGCTCCAAGTGGCACCCATTTCTCCTCCTCCGATTCATCCGTGTCAGACGGATCAGAACGCTGTGAAGGGGAGCCTTCGTAGCGACAACAAAAACGCCGGCGTCTTCCTCGCCATCGTCGCCATCCGAGAACTCTCGGACTCTGTTTCGACCACAGGCTCCACCCATAAATACTAAAGCGGGTTCCTTTTATCAGTTTGACTTGAAACAATGTCACAGGCTGGGAAAGTGTCTGATGTAATGTAAACACCCAAAACATGAAAGTATGTCCGAGTACGTCTTTGGCACAGAACGCCATTGTTAAAAGTACGTCCGGGTACGTCTTTGGCAGAGAATGAGTTAAGTTAAAATACCTTATAGAAATACACCATCAGTAAGATTGCTTTAATTGTGACTGGGAATATTGCATTATTGAGTTTTCCCAGTTTGTTTGCAGCCTTGTTTATACCGCAGCAGAGCGATCACACATTTCTTTCACCATTACCTTCCTTACTACACCAGATCAACAGCACAACTGTCAAATGAGAATGTACAGTACTGTAGGCTAATATAATGTGGAAGCTATTATCGTCTGTAAACAAGAGTTTGAACTTATCAGTGATTCTGATGACGATCAATGCAGCAATCTACCTTAACTGGAGTCTTTTGGTAGCCCGAATTAGGCCACTCTCTCTGTTTGTATTTTCTCTAAAGCGCTCAGTGTGCCAGCATTGGTTACAACATTCCCTGTCATTTTGCTCACAGACGGTGGCGTTGTGAATCGGCAATTACAGACCATCAGCGCAGAAATTATATTTGTCACCGGCTGGCAACATCCAGATGGGTTTTACAGAAACATCGTCTCTGTTGTGTGTTCAGGCGTGGAGTTTAAAAGATATATCCGACAGGGATAACTGTTCATTTCCTGAGGATTTCCTACAAACCTCCCATTCCTTTCTAACGTGAGACCGCTATGACCCTTCTTTTTCTCCAAAGCTCTGATTATTGATCCATCTTCACTCCTGATACCATATGAGGGAGCCAACATTTTGGACTTCAGTGATCGCTCTATAGACATACAGTACAGCAAGGGAGTCTCTTTAGAAGTCGCCCTCTCTGCATCCAGCACTACAGGATTTTTCAAACATGTCTGCTTGACTACTTCAATGGCTCCTACTGTACATCTGTAAAACCTGATATCTCCAATCCCAAATACATGGGCTTCATCCCATTTATCCCAAATACTAAGCTTTTCCCTCTACACCAGTGGTTCTCAAATGGGGGTCCGGGGACCCCCAGGGGTCCATGGCACTTTGCCAGGGGGTCCGCGAAAAGTTTTCAGGAAAAAGAAAAAAAAAACTTCTTTGTGTGCAAAAGCTTCATAGTTCAACGGAAATATGTTATGCTTTAAATCTAAAATGGTTCATGGATTACATTCTAATCTGACAAACCTATCAATTTAAATGTCAAGCACGTTACCGTGGAAACAAGCTTAGGCCAAAATCATATTTTCTATCTTATAAAGGAGCGTTCATACCGAGATATTTATTTTTCGCTCTGTCGCTCAAGTCAACCCTTTGGAATCGCTCTGTCGCTCTGTTTAAATCGCTCATCAACAGGCACACGAAATGACGGACATGTGGGGGATATAACGTTACGCAATGTCATGCTGTTTGTCCACTACGAGCCACCGTCATTGTTTACAAGCTAAAGCCTATCAGCGTGCTCCTAATGCGAGCTCCATACCGGTAGTACAGACTTCACTTCATGTCAGCTGTCAGCCTGTCAATGCGGTTTGTTGCCACACAATAAACCAGCGGTTTGTTCCAAGCCAGAGTGATCCTTGACTCGCTCTCACACAGCAGCCAATCAGCATTGAACAGCGAGCGACTGATGCCAGCGTATTTTCGCTCGAGTTGGAATATTTCATCTTGAGCGACGAGCGTATTTTCTCCCTGTCGCTCTGTCTCTGCCGCTCGGACGCCCAGCGATTTTTCTCCCAGGCGAATATACGCTCAATCGCTCGTTTGCATTGACTTTGTATGTAAACTCGACGCCAGCGACCAACTTTAATAGGTCGGTGTGAACGCACCTTTTGGGGTCCTTGGCTGAAAAACATTTGAGAACCTCTGCTCTACACGACTCACGGAAACATGACCACTTCCATCCTAACAGCCTAAACATTACTTTTTTTTACAGTATTAATACATCAAAAATATAGTATGTCATTATAGTATATTCGCTGACTTATAAAAATAAGAATAATGGATATTATATAATGATAATCCTTCAAATGAGAGGGATTCCCGTTACAGAAATGGATAGTTTGTGTGCAGACACATCACCACCTTCACCATCATCTGTAACTTTGCTGTTCCAAGAAAATCCAGATAATAGTGCTCCTAGCAACTTGCGAAAGAACCGTCAAACAGCTTGTGTTAGCTCCACGTTGCTTTTGTAGTGCTGTTGCTGGTCGGACGGTAAACACAGGAAGAACCGGATATAGCATTCCATAAAATTAGCATAAAGGGGCTTTTGAAAGAGCTTTTTTAACAAGGTAAAAAAATATATTATTTCTGCCACAGAGCTGGCTGAGTGAGTTGGCTGGAGGTTATGTTTTCACCCCTGTTTATCTGTCTGTTTGTCAGCAGGATATCTCAAAAAGTTATGAACGGATTTGCACAAAACTTGGCAGAAAGGTTGGTCATGGGCCAACTTAGAAGTGATTAACTTCCCACTGTAGCCCTGTAGTTCTGCAGGACACAGAGACATCTTCAGCTCTCAGCTCCTTCTCTATGGCTCTGACTGTCTCTGAAAGAGCTGCTATCTTCTGCTCCTCTTCCTCCCTCAGTGCAGTGATCCTGGCCTCCTCTTCCTCTTGTAGAAACTGGTGTTAGCGCTACTAAAGTTGTCAGAGGTGTCATCGGTGCAAACTTGTGCGTCTTCACGGCCCCGTTGCTGTAAAAACACTGTAAATCATGCTTCTGCTCATAGCACATGCTGAATCACCCAGACACTCCCTCCGCCAGCACCTGGGAAGATAGACTTGGCCAGACACACACACACACACACACACACACATACACACACACACACACACACACTCACACACGTCTGTACTGTGTAAAAAAAAACGTTACCAGCACAATCAGCAAAGCCATTTTTAATGAGCGTCTTTGCCTTCCTCCATCTATCAGAATGGAATGAGGACAGCACTCAGCCACTTCGGGGAGGGAAGCTGTGAGAATGGGGGCACGCTGCAGAAGGAAAGTGTTCATTAAGGACACTGAAGTGTGTGTGGAGGGGGGGACAGAGAGAGAGTGAGGTACCTCTCCCCCTCCTCTCTCTCTCTCTCTCTCTCTCTCTCTCTCTCTGCCACCTAATCAGGGAGACAAAGTTATGCCGGTCAGAGTGTTTGTTATTCCAGCTAATCCCCTCGTCCCGCCATTTCATCAGGTTTGGCATTTGGCTATCTGCATTAATTAGACACGGGAACGGACGCGGGCGTTAATAACCGACGCACGGTCCGCAATGAGAAATCGTCCGCGTGCCCGTATCCTCTCTCACCATCTCTCTCGCGTCGCCTTTGTCAGCGACGATGATGACCATCGTGCGCTTGAAAGACGGCGTTTATTCTGCTTCACCTGCTGCCGGATTTCACTTATTGATGATCCGGGTTGTTGTTTTGTAGTACGGTGGCGATAATGTACTACTGTCTGCTCTCTGCGAGATAAGTGTGTATTGGCGCGGTAGTTTGGACTTGTTCTCAGTGTCTCTCCTTCTGTCTCTATTTTTATCTCCCAATTCTTTTCTTAAACTCTCTCCTTTTTGCCACCTTTCTCTTTCCCCTCCTTAGTACCCTTGCCATTCTCACACATTCACTCTCTCTATCTCACCTGTCTTTCTCCGTTTTTTTCCGCTTCCCAGAGGAGAGAAGTCCTATCTCTCTTTTGCACACTCTCTTCACTTTTAGACTCTGCCTCCTCCCTCCCTCTCTCTCCCACTTCTGTCCATATCAACACCAGGCGGATGGCCCTCTCTCTCTCTCTCTCTCTCTCTCTCTTTCTCTCTCTCTCTTTCTCTCTCTCTCTCTCTTTCTCTCTCTCTCTCTCTCTCTCTCTCTTTCTCTCTCTCTCTCTCTCTCTCTCTCTCTCTTTCTCTCTCTCTCTTTCTTTCTAATATTCCCTCGCACTGTTTTCCCTCTCCTCACTGCCTCTCTGCTCGCTCTCTCTCTCCTGTGCCACTTTCAGGTAACAGCCCTCGTTTTCATATTCCATCACCCATCTTTTTTCTACCTCCAGACGCTCTCTCTCTCCTCCTCTCCTCCCAGTGACATCTCTTTCTCTCTCCTCCTCCCTCTTTAATATTCTGTCAGTCAGTGCCACATGTGAGGTGATGCCCTTCACTCCCTGTCTCTCGCTCTCCCTTTCCTCATTCTTCATTCACTGATTTATTTTTGCTCCCTTTCCCCCTCTTCTCACTGATTCTCTCTCTCTGTCTCTCCCTCTCTCTCTCTCTCTCCCTCTCTCTCTGATTCTCTCTCTCTGTCTCTCCCTCTCTCTCTCCCTCTCTCTCTGATGCTCTCTCTCTCTCTCTCTCCCTCTCTCTCTGATTCTCTCTCTCTCTCTCCCTCTCTATCTGATTCTCTCTCTCTGTCTCTCCCTCTCTCTCTCTCCCTCTCTCTCTCTGATTCTCTCTCTCTCCCTCTCTCTCTCTTTCTCTCTCCCTTTCTCTCTCCCTCTTTATCTCCCCCTCTCTCTCTCCCTCTCTCTCTTCCCCTCTCTCTGATTTTCTCTCTCTCTCTCTCGCTCTCTCTTTCTCCCTCTCTCTCTCTCTGTCTCTCTCCCTCTCTCTTTCTCTCCCTCTCTCTCTCTCCTCCCTCTCTCTCTTCCCCTCTCTCTGATTCTGTCTCCCCCCCCCCCTCTCTCTCTCTGTCTCTCTCTCAGTTGACTAAGAACAAGCTCTTATTTACAGCAACAGCCTTGGGGGAGCAGATGCAGGGAGAGGGAGGGCTATACACATTCACATTCTGCTGCTGCTGGCCATTGAGGTTGGAGTTTTAGTGCCTTGCTAAAAGGCATTGCAACAGTGACTACGTTTACATGGACTGCAATATTCCGATATGATCCCAATTAAGACAATACTCTCAATAAGATACTGATATGTGAACAGCATTTTAACTTGTATAAGTCGGAGTAAGCAATAGTCGAATTAAGACGTGAGGTATTCTCATCTTAGTCGCATTGTTGAAGTACATACACCTTAATCAGAGTTTTCGCAGCATTTTGCAGCATGTACGGCAGTCAAACTGCTTGATGACGCATGCTCTAACTTCCAACAAGTGTTTTGCGTAACTTGTTTACAAAAGAAAAGATGGCCGCCGCCGAGAAAAAGAAGTCCTAGCATGTTGTCCCGAAACACGGTACAGTAGAACCATGACAGAAACGCTTTCACGTTCAATTCAGGAGGGGAGCTCCAACGTAGGACGTAGGGACGTCATGTGGCGTGTCTTCAGTCATTAATCAGACTATGCTCTGTAGCATGTAAACCGGAATATGAATGGAATATTCTATAAGCACCTCATGTAAACACCTTAATCGAAACTATTTAGAGTAGGCTAAGGTCAATTAAATCAGAGAGACACATTTCTAGAATGACAATGATTTATTAAATGATTAGATACATGAGCCTGTAGGGACATTAAATATATATGTGGCGATTAGACTCCATCATGACATCAGCTTGATAATGATGTCATGATCAGCAGGGGTAGTGCAGCCAGGAGTAGGATTGAATATCCCCCCCATGGAGTCTAGACCTGGTGGTGATGGAGGAGAGGTCTTGGTCTTGCTGGAGAAGGCTTCTGAATCTGAAGACCTTGGAGAGGGCTGGAGGAGAATGGGGTGGAGGAGGGTCGCAGGAACGCACTGAAAAAGCAGCAGACCACAGACAGAGACAAAAGGTGGCTTTTAGCTTGACGGCTAGATGATGATAGGCTGAATAGGAAGATGTGTCTTACTCTGATTGGTTTAATCTAAACATTACCGCCTGTGAACGATGACGCTAGATAGAAGCGGGAAAGAGAGATTGATGACGTAGTAGGGGGATGAATGGGCGTGACAACTAATGGGTTTCTCCTAGAAGCGGTCAAGGCAGGGGTGATTAAACGAGTGGGCGTGACACTAAAGGGTTTCTCCTTAGGAGAGTGAATAAATGAAGAAGAGCGAATGAATGACAACTAACGGGTCTCATTCTTTTAGAATTTTCGCTAACTTCCATTAGTTGAATTATTGCAGTCCATGTACAGTAAACGTACAGTAGTCACTATGAACCGATGAGGAATGGAAGAACTCTTAAAACTTCCTCCACCTGCTGTAGATTCTCACTGCAGCCAGTCCACTCTCCCCCACCCCTCCCCCCCCCCCCCCCCCCCCCATCCCCGATGACGTTCACACTCCTCCCACGCCTTCCTTCCCTCTCCTCGCTCTCCCTCCTCCTCCTTTAAATCTATAGGCCTCTCTCCCTCTGCTCGTCCCATCTGTCCCTCGCCGTCACGCGTCAGGAGTGTGTGTCACTGAGGATCCACAATGTGCCACAGCTCGGAAACAGTGTCTGCTTACTCTCACTGAGCCCTCCCTCATCTCTCTCTCTCTCTCTCTCTCTCTCTCTCCCTCTCTCTCTCTCTCTCTCTCTCTCTCCCCCTGTGACCACCGCCACTTCCTGTGCCCTTTTGTCCAACTGCAAATGGCTGATTGTGCTTTTGGAGTTGTGCCCTTTTGTCCAACTGCAAATGGCTGATTGTGCTTTTGGAGTTATTCCATCAAGTTTCTGTACCGTATGATCCGATTTTGGCGGAGCAGCGCTGCAAATTGAGGCCCAAGTCACAGATCCCCGGCGTAATGGAGCCCTTTATCTTTTACCTTTCAAATCCCAGAAGCCTCCCCGAGTCCGCTCCCGAGGAGAGCCGGCGCCAAGAGCCAAACCTCTGGGTCGATTTAGCAGGCAGCAGAGTCGTCATTATTTTCTGCATACTGACATGATCTTACTACCATTAAAATGCACCCTTACATAACTAGCAAGGATATATTCAATATCTCTTTTGCCCGAGAAGGACAAAATGCACACACACGTCACACACACGTCACACACACAAACACACACACACACACACACACGCACACACACACACAGTCTGTCGCATTCTTATATATTTATAACAGTTTCATAAATGTGCTTTTTTCTCTCCTTTTGGGAAGAGCTGATGTTTGAAAAGGAGTGAACGCTCAATAAACACACGGCGTGTGTGAAATATTCAAATGTTGCCCTATTTACAAAGGCGCCCGCGTTCCTCTGCCGCCACCGTCACATGTTTGTTATGGGATATAAAAAGGAAGGGAGCGGCGACTCGGGAGACCTCATCTGCACACACACATTATGCACCAAGTGTCTCTTTACAGCAAGTGTAAACACATTTGTTTGCCTTAAAATGCACTCCAAAATGGAGTCATTATTGTCAAGGTTTGGGCAGACGATATGTCACAGCTAAAGGGCATTGGACTGTGGTTGGTGACGTGTCCATGTGTGCGTGTGCGAGGGACAGGATGTTGAGGTGTCGAAGGAAGATGTGTATTGTATGTATTTATGTAAAGTGTGTGTGCTCACAGACCTGTGTGCAAAGCGGCACGTGTGTGTTTCCGAGCGAGCTGCTAACGGCGAGTCAGAAGGGGAGGGAGGCTGGCTGACGGCTGCTAACGGGCGAGTCAGAAGGGGAGGGAGGCTGGCTGACGGCTGACAACGGGCGAGTCAGAAGGGGAGGGAGGCTGGCTGATTGTTTGAAGCGCTCGTCTCTTCCGGAAGTTCGA